>NW_006921619.1:1312098-1313540 GCF_000298275.1 Orycteropus afer afer
GCTTTGCAGTATTTCAGTGTTTTTAAATTTATTAAGGCTTGCTTTATGGCCTAACATATGGTCTATCATGGAAAAAGTTCCATGTGCACTGGAGAGGAATGTATACTGTGTTGCTGTTGGGTGAAGTGCTCTGTAGATATCTATAAGGCCTAGTTGGTGTAGTGTATTATTTAGCTCTTCTGAATCTTTATTGAGCTTTTTTCCAGTTGTTCTATCTTTCAAAGAAAGTGGTGTGTTAAAATCTCCCACTATGACAATGGAGTCATCTATTTGGCTTTTCAACTCTTTTAAACTCTGATTTATGTATTTTGGGGCCCTTTCATTGGGTCCATAAATATTTGTTATGGTTATGTCTTCATGATCAATTGATCCTTTAATCATTATATAATGTCTCTCCTTGTCTCATATGGTGGTTTATGTCTTAAAGTCAATTTGATCAGAAATTAATATTGCCATTCCTGCTCTCTTACAGTTGCCATTTGCTTGATATATCTTTTTCCAACCTTTGATTTTTAGTCTATTTTTGTCTTTATCTCTTAGGTGTGTCTCTTGTAGGCAGTATATTGATGGGTTTTGTTTTCTTATCCAATCTGCAACCCTCCGCCTCTTGAGTGGTACATTTAATCCATTAACATTCAGTGTAATTATTGACAAATATGATTTGGTTGCTGTCATTTTGGTATGTGTTTTTTCATGGTGTCCCTGCTTTCTTTGTTCCATTTTATTTTCTGTGCTGAGCTCATTATGTTTTTGAATCCTGTTATCGTTTCCTTTGTTGCTGTTGTTTTAGTATTTGCTGAATATTTGTACTTGTTCTCTTTTTTATTGTAATATGAAGGTTTATCATTTTTCTTTGAGGTTACCCTGTGCGCTGTAGTAAATTACTTAGTGTGGTTTTTCTACCCATAAATCTTTGTAAACTCCAACGTGGAATTTTCTATGAGCAATTGAGGAGCTCCTGATTGCTGAAGTTGTCCACCTGGAGTATTTCTGGTGGGAGTGGCACAAAACAATGTTCTGGGAGTGCCCACTCTCTCTCAGGTGCTTAGAGTTCTTATGCTATGATTGCTAGTTTGACCACCCTGCCGGCCTCAAAAGGAGGCCTCCTAGAGGCAGAACTCTCTCTGACTGCTGGTTGAGGAAGACGTGTTGCCGAAAGAGACACGCACCCCTGAAAGAGACACGTGCTACTGGGAAGGAGACGCAAGAGACATACATTGCTGAGTGAGACACCGAGGGACCAGCATTGCTGGGAAAGAGACTGTTGGGTGAGGGACGGTGGGCTGGGAAAGAGGCTGAGCATTTTTTCCTGAACTTGAATTGTAGCCTGTGGTGCTTCCCTAATAAACCTCATAATCTGTGAGCTCTGTGTGGCCACTGCAGTGAATTATCGAACCCAGGAGAGAGGTGGTGGGTGCTTTGGGAGGAACGGTTGGTGAAAC
>NW_006921619.1:1313794-1325798 GCF_000298275.1 Orycteropus afer afer
TCCATAGCTGTGGTTTCTGGGATATGTCATCTTGTGTATTAATGGTCTGTTGATATTTGCTATTTTTGGTTCTCTGATCAAAGTACTCCCTTTAGCACCTCTTGTAAGGTTGGTCTTGTTTTAACAAATTCAGTTAGTTTCTGCTTATCTGGAAATCTCCTAATTTCACCATCATATTTGAGGGACAATTTTGCCAGGTATATAATTCCTGGTGGGAAATTTTTATCTTTCAGGGTTTTATATATACCATCCCATTGTCTTCTCGGTTGCATCGTCTCTGCTGAGAAATCAGAGCTTATTCTTACTGGCTGACCTTTGTATGTATGTATGTATGTATTTTGCTTTCTTCATATACGATGTTCTTGATGTCGTCCCACGATCTTCTGTCATTGGTCTTCTGTCATTGGTGTTCAGTGCGTCAAATCTGTTCTTCAGATGGTCTCTAAATTCAGGTGGGATGTCATCAAGTTCACGTTTTGGCTCTCATGAGTGTGTTTTAATTTTCTTCAGCTTCAGCTTGAACCTGCATATGAGCAACTGATGGTCTGTTCCACAGTCAGCTCCTGCCCTTGTTTTGGCTGAAGATACTGAGCTTTCTCATCACCTCTTTCCACAGATTTAGTCAGTCTGATTCCTATATATTCCATCTGGCGATGTCCAGGTGAATAGCTGCCATTTATGTTGATGAAAAAAGTATTTGCAATATATAAGTCATTGATCTTGCAAAATTCTATCATGTGATCTCCAGCATCATTTCTATCACCAAGGCCATATTTGCCAAATACCGATGATTTTTCTTTGTTTCCAACATTTGCATTCCAGTCACCAGTAATAATCAATACATCTTGATTTCATGTTTGGTCAGTTTCAGACTACAGAATTTTTAAAAAATCTTCAATTTCTTCATCTTTGGTTGTAGTGGTTGTTGTGTAAATTTGAATAATAGTAGTAGTAATAGGTATTCTTTGTAGGTGCATAGATATTATCCTATCACTGATAGCATTGTACTTCAAGATAGGTCTTGAAACATTTTTTCTGAGGATGAATGTGACTCCATTTCTCTTCAGTTTGTCATTTCCTAGCATAATAGATGTTATGGTTGTCTGATTCAAAATGGCCACTACCATTCTGTTCCCTTTCACTAATACCTAGGATATTGATCTTTATGCATTCTATTTTATTTTTGACAACTTCCAGTTTTCCTAGATTCATACTTTGTACATTCCACATTCTGATTTTTAGTGAATGTTTGCAGCTGTTTCTTCCCATTTTGAGTCATACCCTATCTGCACATGAAGGTCCCAAAAGCTTTGCTCCATCCATGTCATTAAAGTCAACTCTCATTTGAGGAGGCAGCTCATCCCCCATCATATTTTGAGTGACTTCCAGCCTGAGGGGCTCATCTCCTGGGACTATATCAGACAGTGTTTCAGGGCTATTCGCTAAATTTTCTAGTAATATATCAGACAGTGTTTCACTGCTATTCATAGATTTTCACTGGCTCATTCTTTGAGAAATGGATGGCACCTTCCTTCTTCCCAGTCTGTCTTAGTCTGGAAGCTCTACTGAAACCTGTCTACCATGCATAGCTACCCTTTTATTTGAAATACTGGTGGCATAGCCTCCAGTCCCATAGCAAAAGGCAAGCCACCACAGTATGACAAAATGACAGACAAGTTGTGGCACATGACAGACATCTGGCTATTGGCTGCTTCACTGGTCTATGTGGAGCCAGTCTCTTTCACATTACTTTGTGTAATGACAATGACAAACAGAAAGATGAATTTATATTATAGTGCTGAGCAGTTGAACTAATTCATCCTGGGCTACCCCATCTGGAGACTTCTGGTTTGTGAGATAAAAATATTTAAGTTTTTTTTTTTTTTTGGATAGTGTTATGGATTGAAATGTGTCTCCCCAAAATATGTGTTGGAATACTAACCCCTAGACCTGTTGATTTAATCCCATTTGGGAATAGAGTTTTTTGTTATGTTAATTAGGCCATATATTTTTAAACTAATCACTCTTGAAATATAAAAGAGCAGATTAGACACAGAAGCAGGAAAACACAGATGGGGAAGATAGATGCCACATGAAGATTGCCAAGGAAATAAGGATCAGAAGCTGAAAAGAGACAAGGACTTCCCCCCAGTGCCAACAAGGAGAGAAAGCCTTCTCCCAGAGCTAATGCCCTGAAATTGAACCTCTAGCCTCCTAAACTGAGAAAATAAATTTCTGTTCTAAAGCCACCGGCTTGTATATTTCTGTTATAGCAACACTAGGCAATTAAGGAATAGAGTGCTGCTCTAACAAATACCTAAAATATGGAAGCGGTTTTAGAATTGAGTAATGAGCAGAGACTAGAGGAATGTTAAAGTGCTTCATAGTAAGGTCCTAGTTTATCCTGAAGGTATTGTGTGTAGACTTAAGGACATTAAGGGCAATTTTGATGAGTGTTCAGAACTAATTGAGCACTGTGATGGAAGTTTTTATTGTCATGAACAGAATGTTGCTAGAAATATGGATGTTCTTTGTACTCTTGTGAGACTTTAAAAGGAAATGATGAACATTGATTGGACAATGGAGGGAAGGTGATTTGGAAAATTTTGTCATACAAACTAAGGAACTTAGAACTTCCACCAAGGATGTGGCTACACAATGTTTTGTTAAAGAGATTAAGCCTATGAGTGATGAATCTAACCTACTGCCACAGCAGAAAGCCCATCATCTTAGACTGACAGGGACAAAGACAGATATATCTGTCTCTTGGAATTCTACAGACAGGAAATAAGCCAATGGAGCTACTTGGTTGCAGACGTTTAAGGACCTCCAAGAAAAGAAAAGGACCATTCTTGGAGCAGTTTGGAAATTAGTAGAGTTGCTGGAAAGACTGTGGGAAGTGGGACTGCCTTGGTTTTGAAGGGTAGAACTACTGCCTCTATTTCAAAGGGTGGTTTTAAAGAGTCAGGTCTCTACCACCTTGGTTCTGAAGAGTGGGGCTGCAATTCAGGTGGGCTAAGGGGATGGGGCTGCCACCTAAAGCGGAGGGGTGGGGAACTGTCATGCTCAAGGGCTAGGAGAATGGAACCACCTGGAGCTAAGGGAGTAGGGTCACCATTCAGATGGACTAGAAAAGTGGGACTGCCCAAAGCCAAGGGAGCAGAGTTACTATCTTAGTGGGCATAGAAGGTGGGGCTGATACCTGGGGCCTAGTGGCTTCCATCCAAAATCCAGAGAGTGTGGTCAATATCCAGAGTCTGGAGGATGAGGCCATTGGTCAGGTGATCTTGGAGAACACAGGATTGTTTTCATGCCTTGAGAGCTAATGTAATTTATTCTACTGGGGTTTGGACTTGCTTGGTGCCCATAAACTCTTCTTTCCCTTTAATATCTCCCATTTGTAAAACCTCTGTGTTGTTTTAGTATTGTATTTTTGAAGTAGACAACTTGTATTCTAAGTTTCACAGATGAAGAATTTTGCCTCAGGCTGGAGCACTCCCAAAATCTGACCTATAGTTGATTTAGATGATTCAGAAGACGAGATTTTGGACTTGGAGTTGATTTAAGACTTGTGGGATGATGTGATGAGGTGAATATGTTTGGTGAGTGGGGAGGATATGAATTTTGGGGGAGTCAGTGGTGGAATTTTAAGTCATCTACTTGTGGTATTTCTGTTATAGCAGTGCTAAATAACTAAGAAATATGGTTTTTCTGATTACTCACAGCTGAAATATCCTAACTGTTGCAGGGATGAAAAAGTGATGGGTACATAGAAAACTTAAAAATCATAAATATATAAAGCAATTGCTAAGTCCTGGATAAACAGGAAGCATTACAACGAATAATATGCAAGCCTAGTACACCATATGTCTCAAATGTAAGCAATATTTACATAGTTATATAACTTTATTGGAGGGATGAAAGGAGGAAAAAATATGTATGCATGTGCATTAGGTGATGCATATGACAGAGTCAATCTCATTTTCTATGGTAAGAAATTAATAAATAATGACTAAGAAGAAAATCAAGAAACAGCAGTATAAGCATGTTATTTTAGGATTATGTACATTAAAACCAGAAAAGTGTGTTAAGAAATGCTCCTACTGATTACCTCTGGGAAAAGGCAATAAAGGGAAGAGAGATGGAGCAAAGGACTGCTTATTTATTTATTTACTTTAAAATTTAAGCCTTATAATACTATTTGATGTTTACTCAGTGTGTTGAGATGATTACTCAATATTTTGAGAAAAATAAACATTAAACTGAAAAAAATAAAGAAGAAAGACTACAGAAAAAAAGATACTTCCTAATTTCAAAGTGTCCACAATGCAAAGAGGCAAAATATAGAAAATTTTACGCACACAAACAAAACAATTCTTTAACAATAAAGAGGAAATGGGAAAAACAAAACTTGGAGGTTTACAAAGAGAGTAATTATTAAGTCTTGTTGTTATGTGCTGTTGAGTCGACCCGACTCATAGTGACCCCTCCTTGGGTTTCCGAGGTGGTATCACTAAGGAAGTAGATTGCCCAACCTTCCTCCCGAGGAGTGGCTGGTGGGTTTGAACTACCAGCCTTCTGGTTAGCAGTCAGGTGCCTTAGGCACTACGCTATCAGAGCTCCTAATTATTAAGTAGCGACACCTATTTCCACTCACCTCTGAGTGTAGAACCAAATGAGAAATCAGCCTTAGGAGTCAGACAGATGGAGATAAAAATATTTTGTTTTTTAACAATAAAGTGGAGTAGATCACTTTTCCCTAAACTACTTCTCTAAACTAAATGTAAATGTAGTGTGCCCTGTGCTTCACCACCCATTATCTCTATTCAGAGATAACTGAGTCCCCTACTCACTCCCCCTGCTGTTGGGAAGTGTTTCGTACTGTTGAACTTAGAGTCCCTATGAGTGGTAACTGACTCAAAGGCATGTAACAACAGTAACAGCCCCCAGAACCTGTGAATGTTACCTTACCTGACACAGTCTTTGCAGGTGTGATTACGCTAAAGATCTTGAGATGGAGAGATTAATTTGGATTATCTAGGTGGACTCAAAACGCCATCACATGGATCCATAGGGTTTTCATAAGGAGGGAGAATATTTGATACCACTCAGAGAAGACAATGTGAAGACAGAGCAGAGAGAGCTTTTAAGATGCTGGCCTTGAATCGCAGTTACAAGTCAAGGTAACATTTGTTGTTGTTGTTATGTGTAGTCGAGTCGGCCTGACTCATAGCGACCCCTCCTTGGGTTGCCAAGGCAGTATCACTATGGAAGTAGATTGCCCAACCTTCCTTCCGAGGAGTGGCTGGTGGGTTTGAACCTCTGGCCTTCTGGTTAGCAGTCAAGTGCCTTAGGCACTATGCTACCAGAGCTCCTAAGGTAACATTAGCTTGCAGCTAATGGTTCACTGCTGATTCCCTTCCTGGGCATTGCTTTAAGTCCAAGGCAGCTTCCTTGCCCCAGGTTATGTCCCAATCCAAAAAGTAATTGATATTAGGGTACAAAGATCCAGCCCCCTCACCTTAATTTGGAAGATCTTTGAAGTACTATTCCAGTTAACAGCTCCCCATGGAATAAATTGAGGCCTTTGTAGCAACTTCTTGTTTCAGATTTTTCCTCTGCCTAGGGCACCAATAAATTTCCTGCATGCAAATTTCCTTGGCATGGGGAAATCTGACCTAACATAGTAATTCACTTAAGGAAACAACTCCAGGCCTCCTTTCCATCTGCATCTGATGGAATAGGTAGAAATTGTGTTCCTGGATGGGCCCTTGAAAGTGAGCAAGCTAGTGCCAGAAGGTAAGAGAAAACAAGGGAGGAAGATGCATTAGTTTCCTGCAAACAACAACAACAAAACCAAACTCACTGCCAAGTTGGTTCGGATTCATTGTGACCCCTCCTTGGGTTTTCCAGGCTGTATCAGTACCAAAGTAGATTGCCCAGTCTTCCTTCTGAGGAGTGGTTGCTGTGTTTGAACAGCCAGCTTTCTGGTTAGCCATCAAATGCCTTAGGCACTACACCACCAGGGTTTCCTACAGCCACTCTAATAAATGACCATACGCTTGGTGGCTTAAACAACAGAAATTTATTCTTTTACAGTTTTCAAGGACAGAAATAAGGATCACTTGGGTGGGAGCTCTGGTAGCGTAGTGCCTAAGGCACTTGACTGCTAATCAGAAGGCTGGCATTTCAAACCCACCAGCCACTCCTCGGAAGGAAGATGGGGCAATATACTTCCACAGTGATACTGCCTCGGAAACCCAAGGAGGGGTTGCTATGAGTCAAGTCTGATTCGAGGGCACAGAACAACAACAGGGTGAAATCAGGGTGTTGACTAGGTCACACTCCCTCTGGAGGACCTAGGGAAAATTTCACTATTTGTTCCAGTTTCACGTGGCTGCCTGCATACCTTGACTTGTAACTGCATCGCTTAAATCTTTAAGGCCAGCATCTTAAAATCCCTCTCTGCTTTGTCTTCACGTTGTCTTCTCTGAGTGGTGACAAATCTCCTTCTCCCTCTCTTACAGGGATGCATGTGATGGCATTCTGAGTCCACCTACATTAATCCAAATTAATCTCTCCATTTCAAGATCCTAACTTAATCACTCCTCGGAAGGAAGGTTGGGCAATCCTACTTCCATAGTGATACTGCCTCGGAAACCCAAGGAGGGGTCGCTATGAGTCGGGCCAACTCGACGGCATATAACAACAACAACAACAACAACTTAATCATATCTGCAAAGACTTTGTGAGGAAAGATACTGGCAGTTGTTGTTCTTAGGTGCCTATGAGTCAGTTTTGACTCGTAGTGTCTCTGTGTACAACAGAATGAAACACTGCCTGGTCATGTACCATTCTTGCAATTGCTGCTATGTTTGAGTTCATTTTTGCAGACATACTGTTTCAATCTATTTCATTTAGGGTCTTCCTTTTATCACTAACCCTCTAATTTATCAAGCATGATGGCCTTCTTGAGGGACTCGTCCCTCCTGATAATGTATCCAAAGTACATGATACAAAATCTCATTGTCTTTGCTTCTAAGGTGCATTCTGGCTGTATTTCTTACAAGACAGATTTTGTTCGTTTTTCTGGAAGTCCATGGTGTATTCAATATTCCTTGCCAAGAATGGGACTATACCCACAAATATATATATATATAGGTTTGATAGAGGTTATCTCTACCTATGTATTTATATGTGTTGCAAATATAGCCCTGTATGTAGTAGAGCATACAGGGTGAAAAGTTATGAAAATATCTTAGTCATAACCGAACACTTTGAGGGAATGATTCACTGGATATGGAGGCCCAGGACCATAGTCTTGGGGGACACTAAGGTCAATTGACATAACAAAGACAATGTTCCACAAAAACAGTGTTTTACATTCTACTTTGGTGAGTAGTGGCTGAGGTCTTAAAAGCTTGTGATCTGCCATCTAAGGTACAACTATTGGTCTCTCTCTGTCCGGAGCAAAAAAGAGTGAAGAAAATGAAAGATGCAGGAGACAATTAGTCCGAAAGAGTAATGGAGCACATGAAGCCCAGCTTCCACAACTCTGAGACCAGAAGAACTAGATGGTGCCTAGCCAGCACTGCTGACTGCTCTGAAAGTGGTAACAATGAGAGGTCCTGGACAGAGTGGGGTAAATGTGGAACAAACTTCAAAATCATAAAAAAGACCAGGCTTACTGGTGTCATAAAGACTCTTGGAACCCTCAAGAATGTGGCCCCTAGACACCCTTCAAGCTAGGAACTGAACTTAATCCCCACAAATCAGCTGGCAACCAAGTGATAGACAGGTGAACAGTAACATCAGGAGGGTATGCACTCATTAGAACAACCAAACATACGAGATCAAGAGGACAGCAGTTGCCCAGGGTAGAGCCAAGAAGGAGGGAGGGGAAGGGAAGGAGGAACAAAGGGAAGGGATGGGCTCAATGAGGAAGTGTGAAGAATGCTGTTATATTGTGAGGATCTCAGTAATTGTCACAAAACAAAATGTGTAGGGATTGTTGAATAGAAAACCAGTTTATGCTGTAAACTTTCATCCAAATCACAATTAAATAACAACAACAAAAAAAAATTTTCACCAATGCCGTCAAAGGCATCAGATCTTCTTGAGTCTTCCTGATTCACTGTCTAGCTTTTGCATACCGATCATGCAATTGAAAATACCATGGCTTAGGTCTGGCATGCCTTAGTCCTCAAAGTGAGGACTTTGTAGCACTTTGAAAAGTTCATTTGCAACATATTTGCCCAATGTAATATGTTGTTTGATTTCTTGACTGCAACTTCCATGGGCATTGGTTGTGAATCCAAGAAAAATTAAACCCTTGACAACTTCAATCTTTTCTCCATTTGTCATGATACTGTTTATTCATCCAGCTGTTTTTTTTTTTTTTTTTTTATGATGAGGTATAAGCTCAACAAAGGCTGTAGTCCTTGATGTTCTTCAGTAAGTGCTTCAAGTCCTCTTCGCTTTCAGCAAGTGACATTGTATTATTTTTGTATCGAGGTTATTAATGAGTCTTCCTTCAAATCTGATACTGTATTCTTCAAATAGTACAGCTTCTCAGATTTTCTCAGCATACAGATTGAAAAAGTATGGTGAAAGGATACAATTCTGCCACACACCTTTTCTGATTTTAAATCACATAGTATTCCCTTGTTCTCTTTGAATGACTGACTCTTGGTCTGTGTACATTTTCCACATGAGCACAGTGAAATGTTCTGGAATTACCTTTTCTTGCAATGTTATCCATAATTTGTTATCATCCTCACACTCGAATGCTTTTCACAGTCAGTAAAACATGGGTAAACATCTTTATGGCAAATAACAACAACAACAACAACAAACATCTTTCTGGTATTCTTTGTTTCAGCCAAGATGCATGTGAAATCAACAATGATATCTCTCATTCCAACCCTTTCTGAATCCAGCTTGAATTTCTGGCAGCTCCCTGTTGATGTATGGTTGCAACCATTTATGAATTAACTTCCGCCAAATTTTACTTGCTTGTGATATTAATGGTATTGTTTGATAATTTCCACATTCTTTTGGGTTACTTTTCTTTGGAATGGGCACAAATATGGATTTCTTCCAATTGGTTGGCCAGTTAACTGTCTTCCAAATTTCTTCGCATAGATGAGTGAGTGTTTCCCATGTTGCATCTATTTGTTGAAACATCTCAATTGGTATTTGTCAAGTCCTGGAGTCTTGTTATTTGTCAAGTCCTGGAGTCTTGTTATTTGTCAGTGTCTTCAGTGTAGCTTGAACTTCTTTTCTAGCACCATCAGCTTTTGATCATATGCCAACTTCTGAAATGGTTGAATGTTGACCAATTCTTTTTGGTACAGTAACTCTATGTATTTCTTCCTTTCTTTTGATGCTTCAAAAAAAAGATTAGGACCTGGTATTTTTGGGAGCCATTATTTAGCCTACTTCAGAGTATAAGAAAAGACAAAAGAGCAGACTAACATGGATGAAAAATTAAAATCTGAAAGGACTCAACCACATCTGTTCAATTTCTCTTCCCTAATTTGTCAACTAGATGTCACTTCCCCTTGGAGCGATAAGTGAGGGGTAAAGGGGAGTAGTCAGACAAGCTCTTCTTGCATTGTAGCTTTTAAACATTTTTTGACCGTAACCCTTAGTAAGGAATACATTTTACATTGTCACGCAGGGAACAAATACCTACTTCTACACATATGTATGTATGTATACATATACAAATGCAAATACGTATAATAGAAATTAATGTTTTATGAAGCAATACTTACCCTTACTTCATGAGATGCACACTGGCCTTTTCAATTGCTTAAAAAGAAGAAAAAAAAAAAAATACTGCAACATTCATTAGATTCACAGACCATGACCTGAAGTTTGAAAATTTGTCGTTCTACAAAATATCTTTCTTCAATTATTCCAACTTGGAAATATGAGACCAGGCAAATAAAAGTTTTCCCCCCAAAAAAAACTATGGTGCCAGACATTGTACTAAACACTCTGTATAGAATATTTCTTTTCACCCCCTTATGACTGTATAAAGTAACATTTATTTCTGTTTTGCGGTTGATGATATTTTGATGGACAAATTATGTTTTCCCCTTTCTACCCTTTTCCACCCTGCTATGTGGTAGCATAGTGCCTAAGGCAGTTGACTGCTAACCAGAAGGCTGGCGGTTCAAACCCACCAGCCACTCCTCGGAAGGAAGATTGGGCAATCAAAGTGATACCACCTCGCAAACCCAAGGTGGGGTCGCTATAAGTCGGGTCCGACTCGAGGGCATATAACAACAACAACAACAATGTGCCCCAGAGGAGTGCAGGTGTTTAGGAGGCTGACCTTAACAGACTACATCAATGAACTCTCTTGTCTTCTGGCTTAGTCAGTTTGGTCTATGATTAGAAGACCAGAAGGCAGATGGAGAGTGAGTTCATGGTCTTTATTTCCCCATTTCCTTTCCTGCTGGTTGCTATAGGCTGGGTGAGTTTGTTCATTGAAGAACACAGCTCCTGTTTCATGTGTGCATGTTTGTTCTGGTACTTATGCCCACTCTTTGATTCTTCAGATTTAAGGGTAGTAAGGATTGCATTAACCCCCATTGCCTTGTAGACACAGAGCATTGAGCCATCCTTTGCTGGCTTCCCTTAGTCTGGTCTACACCCTTGTAAATGGTCCCTTTATTAAATTCTCCTAACTTACTCCATTTGCATGTGCCATCTGTTTCCAGCATGGATGGTAGCTGTTATAAGAGGCTCCTGCAATAATTTAAGTGGGAGATGATGATAGTGGAGGTGAAAAAAAACTGCACTCCTGCTTATATTTAAAAGGTAATGTTGATAGAATTTGCTGTTGGATGAGATGTGGTTTGTGAGAAAAACAGGCATCAGAGTGACTCCAAACCTTCAGACTTGAGCAGGTAGAAGGATGGAGTTGCCACTTAAGGAGACTAGAAACATTTCAGAAAGAACAAGCTGGGGTTGACAGCTTTTATGATGTCAATTTTGACATGCTTACTAGATATCCAAATGGTATTGTCAAGTAGGCAGTTGAGTATGCAAGTATGGCATCAAGACAGAGGTCTGGGAGCCATCAGCTGTAGATGATATCAAGATCATTGAACAGATGAAGTCATCCATTGCATGAATGAGAAAAGGGATAAGGACTACATTCTGGGGTACTTCTGTATTTCGCATTTGGGGAAATAAGGGAAAAATAGGAAATTAGAAGTGGGTTGGCTAGAAACCAGGTGGGTGTGGTGTCTGGAAGCCAAGTGAAGAAAGTATTCGATGGAGGAGGAAGGAGTGATCAACTATAACGAATGCTGCTAATAGTTAAATAAAGGATGACTGAGAATTGGCTATTAGAGGACATTGGTGATATTGTTGAAAGAGTTTCTGTGGTGTGATGGTGGCAAACATCTGATTGGAGTGGTTTCAAGAGAGGATGGGAGGAGAGAGAATGAAGCTATGGATTATGAAACATTTCTTCCAAGGAGTTTTGCTGAAAATAGAATTAGAGAAATAAGGCAGTGCACAGAGAGGTATCTGGAGGGATTTTTGTGTCTGTTTTTTTAAAATGGAAAAAATAACAGCCTGTTTATCTTTTATAAGAATGTTGGCAGTTCAAACCCACCAGCCACTCCTCAGAAGGAAGGTTGGGCAATCTATTTCCATAGAGATACATCTTGGAAACCCAAGGAGGGGTCGCTATGAGTCGGGTCTGACTCAACAGCACATAACAACAACAACAACAATACAAGAATGATCTGGGGGAGAAATTTTGACAAAATTTGTTGAATTATATAATTTTAAAATGAGAAGAAAATTTGGAGATAGTTTCTCCCCAAAGAACTTTTATTTATTTATTTATTTATTTTATTGTGATTAGGGTGAAAATTTAAAGAGCAAATTCACTTTCCATACAGCAGCTCACATACACTTTGTCTCATGACATTGACTACAATTTCCCATAATGCAACAGCTCCCCTCCCACTTCCTC
>NW_006921619.1:1326688-1334521 GCF_000298275.1 Orycteropus afer afer
GGAAGGAAGGTTGGGCAATCCTACTTCCGTAGTGATACTGCCTCGGAAACCCAAGGAGAGGTCGCTATGAGTCGGGGCCGACTCGACGGCACATAACGACAACAACAACAACAATCTTTTGTAAGCAGCTACTTAGATAATGCTAGATGTAAAAGCTCTTTGCCTAAAAATAGATGGCACTCAATAAATATTCCCTTCTCTTTCCTTCATTCCACTACTTTGTCTTTTCCATCTCTTCTTTCCTCCAGTGGTCCTGCTATCATCTGCTAATCTTCATCCTATTGTTGGAATATGAATATTCTTAGGAAAGGATCATATTGAGCTCTAACTAACAGACTCCTCTACAAAGTGTTTTGAGATCCATCCAATGTTGTAACTAGTAAAAGGAAGACTTTAATTGCAGTGGAGAAAGGGAAGGAAAAAAGGGAAGACATTTAGAGCAAGAGGCCCTGAAAACAAGTCTGAGCAGGAATCATATGAGGACTTAGGACGTGAAGGAAGAGGAGAGGATCGTAGGAGGCAATGAGGGAAGGTCAAGAAGTCCAACTACTCTTTTTTCTTGTTGGCCCTAGCTGCATCCAAGTCAGGTGATCACACCCTACCCTATGGCTATTATAAAATAATCTATATCTCCTGTCATCTTCTCTCCCCTTTCCTCAATCTAAGGAGCTCTGGTGGCACTGTAGGAAGGCATTCAGTTGCAAACCAAAAGGTTGGTGGTTTGAACCCACCAGCTGCTCCATGGAAGAAAGATGAAGCAGTCTACTTGCATAAATATTTGTAGTCTTGGAAACCCTGTAGAGGTCACTAGGAGTCAGAATCGACTTGATGGCAGTAGATTTGGTTTTTTTTTTTCCCCTCAATCTGCTATGTTTTTTCCTCATTCCATCTGTTTTAGTCTGACTCCCTGCTTTCCTTTCCAAGTACAAGAAAAAAATGTTGCACTTTAGTCTGGAGCACATAGGTAGAGAGCCAGCTGGAGTTGTGATGTGCATGACCAGAGGAATAGCATCCAAGTATAATGTATTGCTGGATAAAGGCTCTGCTCTCTTCTCAGACTGTGAAGATGGAAAATTGAGACACTCAGGATATTAGGGCCAACTGGAATTAGGGTACCTTAAGGAGCCCTGGAGCTCAAGTTTTAAAGTGTTCAACCCACCAGCTGCTTCGCAGCAGAAAGATGTAACAGTCTGCTTCCACAAAGAAACTGTGGGGCAGTTCTACTCTACCCTAAAGGGTCACTATGAGTCAGAATTAACTTGGTGACAATGGATTTTAGGTACCTTTTCTCATATTGAGGTGTCCCAGTTGACTGTCCATTGTATCTTGGCATGTTTTTTCCTGATTTCTTTTTCAGTCTTTTTTCCCTTCCCTAGCCACAGCTCCACTTGTATGCAGCAGCTTTATGCATTGAATAAATAGAGCCCTCCCTGCTGAGCTGTCAGTAAATGGAACTGACCAAGAGAACAATCTGTATAAGTGCATCTTGTGCCCAGGCCAGACAGACAAGCACAATTATTTGATTGCTGGCGATTACTACTAAATGAGAGTGAAATAGTGGGTCTGAGACTTGTTGGTGAATATTATTAATAATATAGTGTCATGAATTAATAACATCGTGTCATGTGAAACAAAGCTATACTTGAGGGTCTGTCTGAAGTCCCATTTTAAATCACACTTTTAGGGAGCTCGATGATTGTTCTGGTTACCTTTGCCACTCTGACAGGAATATATCACAAATGGGATGGCCTTAACAAACAGGAGTTTATTCTCTTACAGTTTGGAGGCTTTAAGTCCAAGTTCAAAGAGCCAGGTTCTAGGGGCTGGGTGAAAGCCCATCAACCTTGGGCTTCAGCTCTGCCTCCTGCTCCCGGCCCACTGGAGCTAGAGGCGTTCTTTACTCAGACGGCTGCTAGCTGCTGAGGCTGACAAACCCAAGGTTGACACATAAAAAGGCACAGTCCCAATGTTACCAAACCACATGGCAGGCCATTAATTTAAGTCCATTGTAAACGCCAAGGTCGGCAGGCTGCTGAACAACGACACAGCTACATACAGAGTCCAAGCATGCCATAGGCTAGAGACCATTTCCCAAGGCGTCTGCTTATATACAGGAAGCAGACCACATTCCCTAAGGCAGCTACTCATCTGCTGTCAGTAGATTCCACCATGGAGTTGATTACCAGTCTCATCATGGGGAATACTACATCCAGCTGCCCAACCACTCAACCAGACCCAGCCAAATTGACACACAAACTGAACTACCACAATGATTGAAGAGATGAGAATAAAGAAAGATATCTTTAAGCACCAGTTTAGGAGTTGTACTTTGACCTAGGCTGGAGTTAAGAGGGTACACTTTGTCATCATGCGTTATTTGGTGGCCAGAATGAGGCATGGGATTCAGTCCTGGCTATTTGCCATACAAATCTTGTTTACTGTAATGCTCTACAGTGTAAGATCATCTGCACTCTCATCATTAGAGTTCTTGAAGAGAGGCCACTGGAAAATTCCCATGAAATTCTTTCTGGCAGCTAGAATGTCCTTAGTTACTACATAGTAAACTACCTTAACCCACTTGCCAGAAAGAACTTCTGCAATCTCATCTCCACTTCTTCCCTTCATATGCTTCATAATCCTGGCAAATGCAGTTTATCATCACTGTTCTCCAAATGTGACCCACAGTCCATTTCTGCCTGTTCCCTCCTACCAAAGCATTCTTATCCTATCCCATCTCTGTCCATCATTTAAAGTCCCAGATCAAATACGCCTTCTTTAAAGTGTTCTTTGCTTATTACAGTCTGAAGCAAGTGTTTGCAAGCTTTTTCTGTAGAGGGACAGAGACTATTTTAGGTTTTGCAAGCCACATACAGTCTCTGTTATCTTCTTTTTTTATTAAAATACGAAAACCATCCTTAGCTCATGGTCCATACAAAAACAGGCCTTAGGATGAATTTAGTTCATGGGTCATAGTTTGCCAACTCATGGTCTAGGGTGATTTCTCTCTCCTTTCTGTGACTCCTCTGCACTTTTTTTTTTTTTTTTTTTGTGCTTCACATGTCACCACATCTAGCCTTGTATAGAAATAATTGTTATGCAGGTATTTCTCTATTAGAGTGAATACCCTTGAGAGTAGAAATCATGTCTCACATATGTTTTTACTCCCTACAATATCTATTGTAGTGTTTTAAGCATAGAATGTGCTCAAAGGATATGTGGGTAGGGGGGACGGATATACAAGAAGGATCTATGACCACCATGATAACATTAGGAAACGGGAGGACACTGAATTGTGCACATAAGATAGATGACAGATGCTAATACCAACCACTGTGTCCACAATACAGCATTGCCATTAACACCAAACACCAGGCTGCAGATAAACACAAAAACACATAAACACCTGAGATGATCAGACGGGTGACAGTGAACAGAAGTATACTCTAGACCAAGGATAGATTCAGCTGAGGCTAATCTTGCACAGAAACCAGTGATACAAAATACCTGCAGTCCTTACAGAAACAATAGAAGACAGACACAGAGTAATCCCTCAAAGACAATCAGACACAATGGGAGAGAGATCCAATAGATCTACCATCTCAGGACCATAGTACTGGGGGACACCAGACTCAATTGGCACTACAAAATACATAAAAGCCTTGCTCTGCATCCCACATTGGTGAGTAGAGACTGGGGTCTTAAAAGCTTTCAAGCAGCTGTCTGTGATGCAGCTAAGTCTCTTAGTGTCGGAAGCAAAGAAGAATGCAAACAAACAAACAAATAAAAGGGCATTTGGAAGCCATCAGCCATGGGACATGATAGCCCTCAAGACCAGAAGAACTAGGTGGTGCCTGGCTACCAATGCCAATCACTCAGGAAAGGATCAAACCTGGAGATCCTGGATAGAGTGGGAGGGAAAACGTGGAACAAAATCCAAAAACTCAATAATGACCAGAATTACTGGTCAGATGAAATCTGGTGAGACTCTCAATACTATGGCCCTGAAATACATTCTGTGCCTGTAATAAAATGCACCCCCAGGGGCTAGCTCTCATCCCAATAGTTAACAACATGTACACGCAGACCACTCAACCCAGGATGATGCACCCACATGCTCTATGGGAATACATCCCTCAGAGCAATAGACCATGGGGCACCAGAGGACCAACATTCAAATTGAGGAAATGCAGGACAAACAGGAGTGTATAAATATGAGGGGCACACGGGGAGGGTTATAGGTTAGGGAGGGAAGGAGACTGGGTTAGGGTTTAAAAGAAGAAGAGGGAAAAACAAAGACAAAGGATATTTGGAAAATCAACGAATAAATTACTTATAATATCTTACAAAAAATACCAGAAAGATGTTTAGCTGTTTTATTGACTACACAAAGGAATTGGTTTTTGTGGTTCATAACAAATTATGGATACCATTGCAAAAACTGGGAATTCCAGAACACTTAATTGTGCTCATGTGGAAACTGTACATACACCAAGAGGCAGCCGTTCAAATGAAATGAGGGAATATTATGTAATTTAAAATTGAAAAAGGTGTGTGGCAGGGTTGTATCCTTTCATCATGTTTGCTCAGTCTGTATGCTGAGCAAATCACCTGAGAAAATGGACTATATGAAGAAGAATATGGCATCAGGATTGGAGGAAGACTCACTAGCAACTCAAAATATGCAGATGATACAACCTTGCTTACTCAAAGTGAAGAGTACTCGAAACACTGATGACTATCAAAGAGTACAGTATCAGTATAGATTACACCTCAACATAAAGAAATAAAAATTCTCACAAGTGGACCAATAAGCAGCATGATGATAAATGGAGAAAAGATTGAAGTTGTCAAGGATTTCATTTTGTTTAGATCCACAATGAACACCCATGAAAGCAGTAGTCAAGAAATTGAACAACATATTGCATCAGGCAAATCTGCTGCAGAAGACTTCTAAAATCTTAAAAAGCAAAGATGTCACTTTGTAAGTAAGGTGTGCCTGACCCATGTCATGGTATTTTCAATTGCCTCACATGCATTTGAAAAAGGAAAGTCAAAGAAGAATCACACATTGAATTATGGTGTTGTGAATATTGGACTAACAGGAATAAACTAATTTGTCTTGGAAGAAGTACAACCAAAATACTCCTTAGAAGAGAGGATGGTAAGACTTCATCTCTCTTGCTTTGGACCCATTATCAGGAAAGACTAATTTCTGGAGAAGGTATCATGCTTGATAAATAGAAGGTCAGTGAAAAAGAGGAAGATCTTCAATGAGATGGAGTGACACAGTGGCTACAACAATGGGTTCAGACATATTTGCTATTGTGATGATGGTGCAGGACTGACCAATGTATTGTTCTGTTACACATGGGGTCACTATGAGTCTGAGCCATCTCTACAGCACCTAACAACAACAATAACAACAAAAACAATAACAACAGTAGTATCTTCCAGAAAAAAACATCATTCTTTTCCTAACTCGTCTAAACTCTTACATTTATGAGAGGTAGTTCCTCCACCCTACCCCACCCTGGACCCTTTAATTAGGCCATGTTCACCATAACAGAACTAGTAATTAGAGATGGAGGATTGTTTTCATTCATTAAATATTTTATTTATTAAGCCCTTAACCATATGCAAGGTATCATTTTAGGCTCTGAGAAATCAACACTGGACAAGATAGACAAATATTTCAGGCCCTGTGGATCTTTGCAGTCTAAGCTGGGACACATCATCTTAATATGGGCTCAGCTCTTGATATATCTCAATTCCACTTTCCTGCTTTTCAGATAATGGATTTAATAACAGTAGTTGCTGCTTGGTTTATCATGGCACAAGATATAGTAAAAATTGTAATAGTAGAAACTGACATTTATGGTACACCTAGAATGGGTATAAATATTATCCTGTTAAATGTGCCTATCTACATAAGATATGTAATGAAATAAATAACTGTATTCAGTTGGTTCATTACCAATATGAGTAAACTGATGATTGCAGCTGTTGCTCTACCAGGTTACGGTTGAGACGGATCAGTCTGCTAGAAGTAATGACTTGATCACAAGCTGAATTAAGAGCAGACATTATGGTAGCATAGTGCCTAAGGCACTTGACTGCTAACCAGAAGGCTGGTGGTTCAAACCCAAAAGCCACTCCTCAGAAGGAAGGTTGGGCAATCCACTTCCATAGTGATACCACCTTGGAAACCCAAGGAGGGGTCGCTGTGAGTCAGGCCCAACTCCACGGCACATAACAACAACATTATTTAGAATGGACACATACCCATTGCCATCAGATTGACTCTGACTTATAGCAGCACTATAGAGCAGAGTGGAACTGCCCCGAAGGATTCCCAAGGCAAAATCTTTGTCCTATGGAGCAGCTGGTGGGTTAAAACCATGAACTTATTTGAGCACTTTTAACCACTGCATCACCAGAGTTCCTTTAATAGACACATAGCTAGTGCTTATCAAATTGGTGGTGGTTTTAAAAAAATTACTTAGCTAGAAGGTGAAGGAATAGAGATTTGGCTTAAGATCTGTTTGAATCTTCCCAGTGTAACCAATATAATGTTGAGTCATATTGGATTTCAGTTTGAGCCCACTCAGATTGCCAAGTAACAACAATGAAGCAAAAAATGTGAAAAACAGAAACAATCTACCCATATAATCATTGAAAGAAATTAAGCTGTATTGTGGCAACCTCTAAAGAAAATACTAAAAGAAGGAGTAAGTTTTAATAGGGGCATTTTCTTAAAGTTATCTTTCGTTAACTTTGTATTTCTGCATGTCTGCCTCAAACAAAATGCATTTTGAGACAAAACTCTTAACTCTTCCAATTCTCTCCCTAATACTGTTTGCTCAACTCTTTTTCATCTTGCCATCAGTCCTAAATCTATTTCATTCCTTTATTTCTAGTCATCTGTTCCCATTCAAGATTTCTCCCATTCCCTTATTTTCTCTTCCTCCTTCCAAAACACCCTGAAGTAGCCCAAATTATAGGATGGTTCCTAAGATTCTCGCTCCCAAATATAGATGCTGTGTATGGATCCTTTGCCTGAAGTGTGGGCTAGACTGTGAATATGGTGAGATACTTGTTCCTTTGATAAGATTATAAAATATGGTGGTACCCAAAATGTGGGCTTGTGCCTGCAGCGATGCAAGACAATTCCGTCACACTGAGAGAAGAGAAAAGAAAGAATTTTAATCACGTATGCATCCATAAGTAACAGAGTTTCAGAATAGACTAAAAATCTGCCCACTCCTGGTGGGTAAATACAGGGTTAATATAGGGTGAGCTGGAGCTCTGGTAGCATAGTGCCTAAGGCACTTGACTGCTCACCAGAAGGCTGGTGGTTCAAACCCACCAGCCACTCCTCGGAAGGAAGGTTGGGCAGTCCTACTTCTATAGTGATACTGCCTCGGAAACCCAAGGAGGGGTCGCTATGAGTCGGGCCGACTCGATGGCAGCAAACAACAACAACAACAACAAAGCTTATGCATTCCATTTCCAAGGACCAGGGATCTTTAACACGAAAGGACAAAGGAAAGGCTTTTCGTAGTTATGACTATGAATCTTATCTCTTAGTTCTGGAAGACATCAATGCCAGGTGGATTCTGTTTTTCTCTCAAGGCTGACCTTCCTGGAATATCTCAGTCTGTATTTTTGGTGTCTTTTGGTTTTGTGCTTCTGGGTCCTAGTGCTCTTTCCTGAGGGTAGTTTGTACATTAGGTCAGCAATGCCTAACTAGAGGCAAAGATGCCTGTAGTTACATTATGTAGGATATTAACGTAGAAGAGTGGAGTGAGATTCTCCTGCTGGCTTTTTTTTTTT
>NW_006921619.1:1343038-1346946 GCF_000298275.1 Orycteropus afer afer
ATTGGTTTCCCTTTTCTTTGTTGAAGAGGGTCTGTGCAATCCTTCTGCCTAGTCCACCATCTTGCCCCGCCTCCTCTCCTGCTGACTTTGAAGATGTAACTTGCCATAGTGTGGGAGGAGCATGTGGCTAGGATCTGAGAGTGGCCTCTAAGAGCTGAGAACAACCACTGGTCAACAGTCAGGAAAAAAATGGTGACTTCAGCCCCTATATAAGGCACTGTATCCTGCCAACAACCTGGATGAGTTTGGAAGAGCTCCCCAAGCCTCAGATGAGATCACAGCCCCAGTTGATACTGATTTAAGCCTTGTGAGATCTTGAGCAGAGAACCTATCTATGCTTTGCTGTACCCAGATTTCCTACCTTTAGAAACTATGAGATAATAAATGTTTGTTTAAACCCGTAAGTTTGTGGCAATTTGTCTTACAGCAATAAAAAACTAACAAGTGTACATTAATTTGGTTTTTGTAATAAGGTCCACAAATTTATACTTCTGTTTCATGCATTTCTATTTTTCTCTTTGCTATTCCATGATTCCAGTGTTTCTTTTTTCTTTCCCACCATAACACCTGAGGAATGAGGCACACTTCTATCACAAGAGTGGCTCCTTATAACTATTACTCTTTAAGGGTATATTTTGTCAAAGCCCCCCCAAGTGGTTGGGATATGGTTTGGTTTGAGAACTACTGTATTATAATATTTTAGAGACTGCTGAAACTGAGTCTGCCACCCTTCTCTGAACTAGATATATGTGTCTTTATTTGATTTCAATGAAATGGAAATTTTAAGTCACCAAAGTCAAAGACCAATGAGAAAATTTTCACATGCTCGCTTTTTTCTTATAAAATCCAGTGCTACATAGTTTTTTGATATAACTTGGTCTATGGAGCCCTCTAAGGAGCCCTCCTGGGCACAGTGGTTAAGCACTTGCCTGATAATTGAAAGGTTGATGGTTTGAACTCATCAGCTGCCCCACAGGAGAAAGATGTGGTAGTCTGCTTCCATAAAGATTTGCAGCCTTGAAAACCCTATGAGGCATACCTACTTTGTCCTACAGGGTCACTCAATGGCACACGAAAACAACAGTGCTGTCCCCCTATGAAAAGATAAAATTCCCTGTTCTTCACATTGTTTCTGGGCTCCAGGGAAAGCTAGTTCGGCTCTCCTGTTAGTTGCAGGCGATTGGCAGAAGGGATACATCCACATGCCTAGTGGTCTATTCAAGGGAGGTGCTGGTGGAGTAATGAAGGCATTATGGCTCCTTTCATTAAATTTTCTCAGGATGAAATTTAGACTAGGGTGACATCTCAGACAACTTGTTTACCTTGTTTAAGTTAAGACGTGAAGGAATTTGTTTCCTCCTCCCGGCCTCCACCATCACCACCATTCTACCTCTTCTGTTAATAATGAATATTCAGGTAGAGAATTATGTTGATTTCTGAATGGTATGACAATTTTGCATTACTCAACTTGATCATGATATATTTATTCTTTTTATATATTGCTGAATGTGGTTTGCTAATATTTAATTTAGGGTTTACCTATATGTTCTTGTGTGACATTGACCTGTAATACATCTTTTTCCTAATGTCTTTTTCAGATACTGAAGTCAAAGTTATAGTGACCTTGTAAAATGAATTGGGGAATAAGGTAGGCTCAAAATGCCCCTCCTCTAAATATCCATGACCTAGTCTCTGGAACCTGAAGTGTCACCTTGTTTGGAAAATGAGTCTTTACAGATGTGATTAATTTAAGAATCTTGTGTTGGGGAGATTAACCAGGTAGGCTGTAAATGCCATCATAAGTATCTTTATACAAAAGAGCCAGAGAGAGATTTCACACACTGGAGAGAAGACTGTATGAAGACAGAGGTAAAGATTGGAGTGATGGGGCCACATGGAAAGGAATGCTTTACAGCTGGGAGAGAAAAGGAACAGATTCTTCCTGAATCTTCAGAGGAAGTGACGCCTTGCCAACACCTTGAATTTGGTCTAATGAAACTAATGTTGAACTTCTACCCTCCAGAACTGTGAGAGAATAGAGTTTTGTGGTTTTAAGCCATCCAGTTTGTGGTAATTTTTTGTAGTAGCCATAGGGAACTAATACAGGGTTGGGCCCTGTTTTATTTTTAATTCTCTGAAAGAACTTGTGAAAATTGGTATTATTTGTTCTTAAAATGTTTGGGCAGAAATTCACCAGTGAAGATCTCTGAGTCTTGGTTTTCTTCATAGATAGTTTTAAATTATAGATTTAATTTAATAATTATAGGATTGTTAATATTTTCTATTTCCTTTGATAATTTATATTTTTTCCAAGAAGTTATGTATTTTATATGAGTTAATAAATTTAATGACATAAAGTTATTTAAAATATTCTCTTAATCTCTTTGTAATAGGTACATTATCTATATGATGTCCTCTTCATCATTTCTGACTTGGGATATGCCTTTTTTCCTTTTTTTTTGATAAGTCTCATCAGAGATTTATCAATTTATATAGTTTCATCAGAAGAACTCAAATTTGCTTTCTTTTTTTTGTTTTGTTTTGTTTTCATTTCATATTTGCTTTTGATTTTATTAATTCCTTCACATATTTTTACTATTTCTTTCCTTCTATTTTGTGTTTATTTTGCTCTTCATATTCAAACTTTTTGAGAAGGATGCTTAACTGATTAATTTTCAGCTGTTCTTCTTTTCTAATGTAGCTTTTAAGACTATAAACTCCCCTCTAAGAACTGCATTAGTTGTCTCCCTCAACTTTTGATATATTATTTTCATTATCATTCAATTATAAGTATTTTCTAGTTTCTATTGAAGTTTTTCTTTGATCCATTTGTTGTTGAGAAGTGACTTTATGCATTTTCAATCTTAGGATTACTTAAAATATTTTTTTGGTAACTGACTTCTAGCTTAATTTTGATGTGGTCAGAAAATATATTTTTCTATTGTTTGAGCTTTTGAAATTTCTTGAGACTGGCTTTATGGCTCCACGTGTAGTTATTTTTTAAAAACATTTCATGTGTAACTGAGAAGAATATGTACTCTCCCATATATATCATCAATTAGGTCATTTGCTATTCATGCTATTAAAATATTTTAATCTTACTGGTTTTCTTTCTGTTTTATCAGATTCTAAGAGAGGTATGTTAGTATCTTCCACAGTAACTGTGGATTTGTCTATTTTTCCTTCTAGTTGTTTTGACTTTTGCTTTCCATATTTTGAGGCTATGTTTGCATGCATAGAAATTTAGAATTATTATATCTTCGTGTTGGATTGACTTTTATCCTTATGAAATGTTCCTATTTTTTCTCTCATAATACTTCTTGCCTTAAAATTTTCTTTCCTGATCTGTGCATAGCTGCAGCTGTTTTCTTTTAGGTAGCCTTTGCATAATGTATCTTTACCCATCATTTCATTTTAACTCTATTTGTTTATATTTAAGGTACTCTTGTAAGCAGCATATACTTGAGGCTTGGTTTTCCAAAATATAATTGGATAGTTTTGATTTTTTTGTTGGACTATTTGGTCCATTTTTATTTATTTCAGTTGGTTGTGATGTCACCTGTTTCATTTTTTATTAATGATATTTGTATTCTCTCCCTCTTTTCTTTGTTAAATTTGCCAGTGGTTTGTCAATTTTATTAATCTTTTCAAAAAACCAACTTCTGGTCTTGTTGATTTTTCTATTGTCTTTCTATTTTCTGTTTCATTGATTTCTGCTAGAATCTTGATTATTTCCTTTCTTCTGGTGACCATAGGCTTTTCTTGCTGTTCTTTTTCTAACTGTTGGAGATGTTGATTTAAAGTGTTAATTTTGGCTCTTTCTTCTTTTTTGATGTGTGCATTTATTGCTATAAATTGGCCTCTGATCACTGCTTTTGCTGTGTCCCAAAGATTTTGGTATGTTGTAT
>NW_006921619.1:1368792-1373610 GCF_000298275.1 Orycteropus afer afer
TTGGATATGCCCATAGCTGTGGTTTCTGGGTTATGTCATCTTGTGTATTAATGGTCAGTTGTTATTTGCTATTTTTGGTTCTCTGTTCAAACAACTCCCTTTAGTATCTCTTGTAAGGTTGGTCTGGTCTTAACAAATTCTGTTAGTTTCTGCTTATCTGGAACTCTCCTAATTTCACCATCATGTTTGAGGGGTAATTTTGCCAGGTATATAATTCTTGGTTGAGATTATTTTCTCTTTCAGGGTTTTGTATATACCATCCCATTGGCTTTTCACTTGCATGGTTTCTGCTGAGAAATCAGAGCTTATTCTTACTGGTTGTCTTTTGTCAGTAACTTTTTGTTTTTCCAGTGCTGCTTTCAGGATTCTTTCTTTCTCTTTGCTTTTGACAAGTTTGATGATGATATGCGTTGGTGATTTTCTTTTGGGGTCTATCCTGTTTGGGGTTCATTGGACTTCCTGAATGGATATATTCTTATCTTTCATTGTATCAGGGAAGTTCTCTTCCAACAAATCTTGGACAATTTTCTCAGGTTTTATTTTTCTCTACCTGTTCTGGAATTCCAATGACACATAGGTTATTCCTTTTGATGGTATCCCACATGATCCTTAGGGTTTCTTCATTTTGTTTTGATCTTTTTTCTGATTGATCCCTTTCTAAAGAAGTATTCAGGTATTTGTTTTCAGTCTCATTAATTCTGTCTTCCATTGCATCAATTCTACTCCTTTGCCCTTTCAATGTATTATCTATTTCTGACAATTTAGTATTAATCTTCTGGATTTCTATCTGTAGATTTAGAATCATTTCTAAGTTTTCATTTATTTTGTCATTTTGTTCTTATATATTTTTCCAAAATTCTTCTAGGTATTTGTCTGTGTTTTCCTTGATCTGTCTCTCAATCCTTTGAAGATACCTAAATATAATTCTTTTTAATTCCTTAACAGGGAGTTCCAATACTGTTTCTTCCTCAGGGATGTTTTCTGGATTTGTATCCTGTTCCCTTGTTTCTACCACTTCATCTTGCTTCTTTGTGTGGACTGTGATGGTCTGTTGTTTCTGGGACATTGTGACATTGTTGTATTTAGATCTCTGTTAACTGTTTGTGAACAGCCGCTAAAGGTGAGTAAGGCTCTTCTTGGTGGTTGTTTATCATAGGCCCATTGGTGGAGAAGGAGGTGGTGACTCTCACTCAGTAAGTGAAGCTGTAGGAGGTGTGAGTGTAATTGTGTCAAAAGGGGACTGTTGCTGTCTCCCACTGTTAGACAAAAATAACAATTGAATAACCATCAAAAAAGTGAAATCAAATGGACAAAAAACACACCATGTAATCACACAGGAACTGTAACCAAAAAAGAGAAAAGGGAAAAAAACAAAAACAAAACAAAACAAAACAAAACAAAAAACACCGCAATATCTGGGGAGAGGGCAATAAGAGAAAAAAGTAGAGAAGGAGAATAATGAAGAAAAAAAATGAGAAAAACACAAAAAGAAAAACAAGGAATGGGGTAATCCACAAGAAAGAAAGAAAAAAAAAAAAAAATTGGAACCAGCAACAGGGAAAAGAAAAAAAGCTGAAAACTAGAACCTGGGAAGGGAAGAATAAAGACTGATAATAAAAATAACAAAAGTAATAGTAGTAGTAGTAGTTTTAAAACAGACAAAAACAAACTTAAAAAAAGAAAAATCTGGACAGGGCGGGGCAGAGCACCCAGGCTCCATCTGAGCATAGAGACTGGGATGAAATTCCTGCCAGCCTATTAGGTGGGTGGGAGTGTGGGATGGCCACACCTCCATTCACCAAGAAGGTGTGAGATATAAGAGTAACAAGGGGAATGTCCCATCTTTTCAGAAGTCTGTGTGTCCGGGATGTCTTTGTGGTTCCCAGCAAGTGGAGCCTGTTCTTAAGTCCCTGAAATCTGGGAGAATGCTGTAGCTTTAAATATCCAAAATGGTCAAGCCGCTTGTAAACATCCAAAATGGCTGTGCCCTCTGCACAGGCACAAGTCCATGGCTCAGCCCACCTTTCTCTTTTACTGCTTCCCCTTTTATTCCCCAGCCACCAGAGCAATTCTCTGTGTAGTCCCTGGCTAGCAGGGCTGATTTTTAGGTTAATTCTTAGGTCCTACCACCACTCAGCAATATCTAAGCTGTCTATGCCTTCAGGATTGCTGTCAGACCGCAGCTCTGTATGTCTCCTTTTTTGGTATTTTTATGTAATTTCTTCTGCTAGTTGGAGTTTTGTCCACTTCTATATCCTTCCTTCAAAGCTCAGGGGTGCAGGATTATCTTCTGTATCTGTGTTAATTGGTTCCCCTTTTCTTTGTTGAAGAGGGTCTGTGCAGTCCTTCTGCCTATTCCACCATTTTACAGGAAACTTGTTCCTCTTTTATTTAATGTAATTATGGATAGCTTATTTACTTTCAGTTTGACACTTCTATTCCGGATTCTCTTTGCTTTCTTTTCTTGCCTTCTTTTGTATTACTCGAGTTGTTTCTTTTAAAATTTCATTTCTCTTTCACTATTACTTGTTGGTTACACACTGTTGCTACTCTTCTAATGGCTACTGTAAATAGTTAGAACACAACTCTTTGACTTATTAAAATTTAATCTAAATTAGTACTTTTGCTATTTCCTAGTAGACTCTTTTGCTTTCTACCTTTTATATTATTGTCATCATATATTTTAAATGTACATATATTTTCAACCCCAAAAACTTTCTTTTTGTATTACAATGTCAATATTCATGAAGATTTGCGCACATATTTACCATTTCTTATTTTTCTTCATTCTCTATATTTTTGCTTTCCCCTTCATTTCCATACTGTCTATTATCATAATTTTTCTCTACCCAAAGAAATGCTTTTAGTGTTTACTTTAGTGTAGGTCTATTGTTGACCTACAGTTTTGTTGGTGGAATATCCTTATTTTGTTTTCCTTTTTAAAGGATATATTCACTATGTACAGAATAGTAGATTAATAGCTAATTTTTGTGAGTAGATTTGTTTCTCCTTTGCTGTTTATGTGTATTCTTGTTCATATTGTCTTGCCTTCTCTTGTGTATGGTTACATTTGATTTTTGGCTTGGTGTTTTATTTGAAAAATTATTTGTAGATATAATCTGTGGAACTTGAAAACTGTTATTTTCTTCTAGAAAGGATTTTGTTTGTTTGTTTGTTTGTTTTTCTCTTCAGGTGGCTACAGGCACTGACCTTTGGGATTACATTAATCCAGTTTCAAAGACTGGTATTTTTTGCACCACTCAGTTGAATCAAAACTGAGATTCCTTTCTATTTTATTCAGTTCTTAAGGTATAGTAGCTCTTTGGGTTGACAATGCAAAGATGGAAGGTTACCTAGGGCACTTGTCATTAGGAGGACTCTACTCAATTTTGTCACCCTGGCCCCATGAGCCTGTGAAAACTATTTCTCAGTGTCTCAGCTGTCTCTTCCAAAGATGGCAGATATCTTCAGGGCAAAAGAGGTCATTATTGAGCTAACATTTCTGGACTTCTGACTTCTCCTAATTCAGACAAGTTATTCTTCACAATCTTGTTAGCACTCTGATATCCATACTTTGCAATTTTTCTCAGTTGGCAGAATGGTCTGAATTTCTTACTCATTCATAACTGAAAGCCCAAATCCTCTTGTATTCTAAAGCAATATTAAAAAACAAAAAGAAAAATTTGTTTACAAACAAATAAAGGCTTTTAACAAAGAATGTGCAGAAATTACCTGTTTTTTTTTTTTTTTCTTTGATGCAAAAATATCGCTCATCTTCTGGGAATGGACATAGAAAACCTTGAATGCTTTCCTTAAAATTTATATGCAGTCATCCAACACATAAATAAAACAAAGGAGAAGAAAGGCATTTGATAAAATCCAACACCCATTCCTGATCAAAACTCTTTGCAAAATAGTAATAGAAGGGACATTCCTCAACATAATAAAGGGCATCTATGCAAAACCAACAGCCAACATTATACTCAATGGAGAGAGACTGAAACCATTCCTCTTGAGAACAGGAACCAGACAGGATGCCCTCTATCACCACTTCTATTCAACATTGTACTGGAAGTCCTAGCAGGGCCATAAGGCAACAAAGGGAAATCAAAGTTATCCAGATTGGTAAAGAAGAAGTCAAATTATCCCTATTTGCTGATGATATGATCCTATACCTAGAAAACCCAAGAGACCCAGCCAAATCTACTGGAACTAATTGAGAGATTTAGGGTCATGGCAGTATACAATATCAACATCCAAAAATCAGTTGGATTCCTCTACACAAGCAAAGAGATTGCTGAAAAAGAAATAAGGAAATCAATACCGTTTATAATAGCTACCAAAAAATAAAATACTTGGGAATAAATCTTACTAGGAACACAAAAGACATGTACAAAGAAAACTATAAAAAACTACTTCAAGAAACCATAAGAGATCTACATAAATGTAGGAACATCCCATGTGCAAGGATAGGAAGATTGAACATTGTGAAAATGTCAGTTCTACCCAAAGCCATCTATATATTCAATACAATCCAAATCCAGATTCCATCAACATTTTTTAAGGATATGGAAAAACCAATCACTAACTTTGTATGGAAAAGAAAGAGACCTGGAGAAGCAAAGCACTACTGAAGAAGGAGATCAAAGTAGGAGGTTTCACACTGCCATATCTCAAAACCTACTAAACAGGCACAGTAGTCAAAACTGCCTGGTATTGGTATAATGACAGAGACATAGACCAATGGAATAGAATTGAGAACCCAGAAATAGATCCATTGACCTATGGTCAGCTGATCTTTGACAAAGGGCCAAAATC
>NW_006921619.1:1373755-1374365 GCF_000298275.1 Orycteropus afer afer
AATTAAATTTTTATGTGCTTCCAAAGACTTCTCCAAAAGAGTCAAAAGAGAACCTACAGATTGGGAAAACATATTTGGCAATGACATATCTGACAGGGGACTTATCTCTAGAATTTATAGAAAACTCCAACACCTCAATAACAAAAATGCAAATAATCGAATTAAAAAATGAGCAGAAGACATGAGTAGACACTTCACTAAGGAGGATATTCAAGCGGCCGACAAACATATGAAGAACTGCTCATGATCATTATCCATTGTTGTTGTTAGAGAGATGCAAATCAAAACAACAATGAAATACCATCTTGCTCTAGCACTAGTAGCAAAGTTCAACAAGACATGCTGGCGAGGATGTGGAGAGACTGGGACTCTCATACACTACTGGTGGGACTGTAAAATGGTACAAACACTGTGGAAAGCACTATGGTGATTCCTTAAAATGTTGCAATTAGAAACACCATTTGACCCAGCCATTCCATTGTTGTTGTTGTTGTTGTTATGTGCCATCGAGTCGGCCCCGACTCATAGGTACATATCCTAAAGGAGTGAGAGCCATGACAAGAACAGACATATGCAAACCCACGTTCATCGCAGCACTATTTACAATAAG
>NW_006921619.1:1376420-1377846 GCF_000298275.1 Orycteropus afer afer
GTTGCATTGTGGTAAATTGTAGTCAATGTCATGAGACAAAGTGTATGTGAACTGCTGTATGGAAAGTGAATTTGCTCTGTAAATTTTCACCCAAATCATACACACACATACACACACACACAAGATACGCAATAGTCATCGACTTCCAATGAGAAGAATATTAGTTACACAGTAGTTAGAGATCTCTGGCCTCATTGATAGAATGTTCCTTGGGAACTCTTGAAACATATATGAAAAATGGATAAGCCTGTTTAGTGTTTTAAATTTAACTGATTAAGTGTGAAGAAGAGAGGGAGACAACACTAGGGAGAGGGAAAGGAGAGAGAGAGAACTAGTGGTCTAATGGTGATATTACTGTAAGCCTAAATAGATTTATATGTAAGCCTGTGGGATGAACTGTCTCTCATGGGGCTGTGATTAGATGTGATGATGGGGAGGAGAACCTGGTATTCTGAATTTCTTTCTGAGCCCTGTGGATAATGGAACTTCTGGCAGAAGCTGAAGGAGCTGTTTTAATGTTTTGTTGTTATTACATGCAACTGAGTCCCCTCAGACTCACAGCGACCCTATGCACAGCAGAACAAAACACTGCCTGGTCCCATGGCAGCTCCATGATCCCTGCTATACTTGACACCATTGCCACAGACACTTTGTCAATCCATCTTGTTGAGGGGTTTAATGATGGGCTTGTTGAAATTAAGGTATTCATAATGCTATTCTGATTCCAAATAATGAGACACTGAGAGGGCAGGAGAGGGTCTGGCACTGGGAACTCTGTGGGAATTGAGTGTCTTATCAGTAATTTGGTGCTGTGACAATGAGACATCCATCCAACGAGAGCTTAGTAGAAAACTGGAATTATGGTATGGAGTGTGGGTTAGATTTTAGGATGGAAAATTCAAGTTTGGGAGTCATCACCCTAGAGGTAATAATTGACACCATCAGAAAAAAAGAAATGAAGTGTTAAAAACTGGTGATTCTGTTAAAACTATGTTGAGATTCTGTTGAGTCTTCCAACTCATAGTGACCCCATGCACAGCAGAACGAAACGCTGCCCAGTCCTGCACCAGCTCTATGATCCTTGCTATACTTGAGTCCATTGCGACAGCCACTGTGTCAGTCCATCTTCTTGAGGGCCTTCCCCTCTTTCGTTGACCCTTCACCTTACCAAGCATGACATCCTTCTCCAGGGAATGGTCCCTTCTGACAACATGACCAAAATAGGTGAGATGAAGTCTGGTCATTTTTGCTTCCAAGGAGCATTCTGGCTGCACTTCCTCCAGGACAGACCTGTTAGTTCTTTTAGTAGTCCACAGTACTTTCAGCATTCTTTGCCAACACCACAGCTCAAAAACATCAATTCTTCTCCAGTCTTCCTTATTCATTGTCCAGCTGTCACATGCATATGAGGCAATTGAAAACACCC
>NW_006921619.1:1380008-1380609 GCF_000298275.1 Orycteropus afer afer
ATCTTTCTAGTATTCTTTGCTTTGAGCCAAGATCCATCTGACATCGGCAATGATATCCCTCATTTCATGTCCTCTTCTGAATCCAGCTTGTATTTCTGGAAGTTCTCTGTCAATATACTGCTGTAATCATTTTTGAATTATCTTCAGTAAGAATTTACGTGCATATGATATTAATGATATTGTTTGATAATTTCCACATTCTGTGGGATCACCTTTCTTTGGAGTGTGCACAAATATGGATCTCTTCCAGTCAGTTGGCCAGGTAGCTAACTGTCTTCTAAATCTCTTGGCATAGCCGAATGAGTGCCTCCAGCAGGGCATTGTTTGTTGAAACATCTCAATGGGTGTTCCGTCAATTCCTGGAGCCATGTTCTTTGCCAGTTCCTTCAGTGCAGCTTCTACGTCTTCCTTCAGTATCACTGGTTCTTGAACATATGTCACCTCCTGAAATGGATGAAGATCGACCAGTTCTTTTTGGTGCCGTGGCTCTGTGTATTCCTTCCATCTTTTTTTTTTTTTTTAGGATTTGGGTGAAGATTTACAGAGTAAATTCACTTTTCATACAGCAGTTCACATATACATTGTCTCATGTCATTGACCA
>NW_006921619.1:1382229-1385539 GCF_000298275.1 Orycteropus afer afer
CTCTTTTGGAGAAGTCTCCTTCCATCTTTTGATGCTTCCTACATCATTCAATATTTTGCCCATAGAGTCTTTCAGTATTGCAACTCAAGGCTTAAATTTTTTCTTCAGTTCTTTCAGCTTGAAAAATGCCAAGTATGTTCTTCCCTTTTGGTTTTCTAACTCCAGGTCTTTGCACATTTTATTATAGTAATTGGCTTTGTCTTCTGAACTGTTCTTTGAAATCTTCTGTTCAGGTCTTTTATCTTATCATTTCTTCCATTTGCTTTAGCCACTCTTTGCTCAAGGGCAAGTTTCAGAGTCTCTTGTGACATCCATTTTGGTCTTTTCTTTCTTTCTTTCTTGTATTTTCAATGACCTCTTGCTTTCTTTTTGGATGATGCTTTTGATGTCATCCCACAATTCTTCTGGTTTTTGGTCATTGCTGTTCAGTGTATCAAATCTATTCTTTAGATGGTCTCTAAATTCAGGTGGGATAAAATTAAGGTCATATTTTGGCTCTCATGGACTTGTTTTAATTGTCGTCAACTTCAAGTTGAACTTGCATATGAGCAGTATGGCCTGTTCCACAATCAGCTCCTGGCCTTGTTTTGGCTAAAGATATTGAGCTTTTCCCTCACCTCTTGCCACAGATGTAGTCAATCTGATTCCTATGTACTCCACCTGGTGAAGTCCATGTGTATAGCCACTGTTTGTGTTGTTGGAAAAAAGTATTTACAATAAATAAGTCATTGGTCTTGTGAAATTCTGTCAAGTTATTTCCAGCATTATTTCTGTCACCGAGGTCAAATTTTCCAACTACCAGAGATTCTTCTTTGTTTCCAACTTTTGCATTCCAGTCACCAGTGATAATTAACACATCTTGATGGCATGTTCAGTCAATTTCAGACTGCAGAAGTTGATAAAAATCTTCAATTTCCTCATCTTTGGCTTTGGTGGTTGGTGCGTAAATTTGAATAATAGTAGTATTAAGGGGTCTTCCTTGTAGGCATATGGATATTATCCTATCACTGACAGCATTGTACTTCAGGACAGATCTTGAAACATCCTTTGTGATAATGAATACCATGGCATTCCTCTTCAAATTGTCATTCCTGGTATAGTAGATTATATAGTTGTCTGATTCAAAATGGCCCATACTGGTCCATTTCAGCTCACTAATGCCTGGGATATCTATCTTTCTGCATTCCATTTCATTTTTGACAACTTCTAATTTTCCTAGATTCATACTTTGTACATTCCATGTTCTGATTATTAATGGATGTTTGCAGCTGTTTCTCCTCAATTTGAGTCATGCTATGTCAGCACATGGAGGTCCTGAGAGCTTTACTTTATCCATATCATTAAGGTTGATTTTACTCTGATGAGACAACTTTTTCCCAGTCCTATTTTGAGTGCCTTCTGACCCAAGGGGCTCATCTTCCTGCACTGTGTTGAACAAAGTTTCCAAGCTATTCATGAAGTTGCCCAGTAATATATCAGACAGTGTTTCTCTGCTATTCATAAGGTTTTCTCTGGTCAATTTTTTGTGGTGGATGGCCTCTTCCTTCTTCTTAGTCTGTCTCAGTCTGTAAACTGCATTGAAACCTGTGCAGCATGTGCAGCCCTGTTGGCGTTTGAAACACTGGTGACACTGCCTCAAGCCTCACAGCACTGTGCATGCCCCACAGGATGAGAAACTGACAGACAAATTTTACTCCCTTAGCTATATAGCTAAAACTATATGGCTTTGAAATTTAAAAATTCTATTGCTTTAAAGACTCAATTCAAGTTTTTCCTTTGTTCTTGGATGTATTTCTGACTTGAGATAACTTACATCATTTCCAAATTCAGGGGTCCTGGATGTAGAAGTAAAGAACAGTAAAGCATTAACCTGAACTCTAGTGAAAGGAACCTGCCAAGTAATAGAGTAGGATTAGTTTACAGGTGATGGGCTTAATGAGGGTTAAGAAAATCAAAAGAAAATTGGAATTAAGAACTGAGTCATTCATTCTCAATAAACTGGAATTTGACTTAAATAAATTAAGTTCCATAACTAGAAATATATGTGGGTCAACCTTTAATCCTAGAAAGCATTCATCTTACTCAGAGACAATCAGGGATAAATTTGGAATTGAAAAGTTTCTGCAAACTTTTCCTTCTTACCTCAGGTAATTTTCAGTCAGTGGGGCATTTACTTCCTGGGGCAGTAGGTGAGTCTCCTTCTGTCTTGTTCTTCTCCCTTCTTCCAGTTCTACTGATCTTCCCCAAAAAGCTCCTGGCTTCATTTCACTGCAGCTGCTATTATCATCACAGCCTTGTGTGCTGGATCATCATTCTTCCCAGTGGAGATCTATCAGACATATAAACCTGATGTAGTATAAAGTGAGTGAATTATTATTCTACATGACCTCCTTTCCTTCTGGAGTTTATGTGGGAAACAATTAAAGAGATAAAGCAGAAAGAGAACGCTGCTCTACCCTCCTAGGGGGAATGGAGTGGGGCAAGGTTAGGAAGGGGATAGAGACCTCAGTCCTCACATGTGAATGATCAAAATATATAGACTTTTTACATGGAGATAAAGTATTCAAGACATGGCAATGTATTTAAAAAGATTTTTAAATGATTCAAATGATATTTTAAGATTATCATAGCCAGATGGAGCCGCTGAAAGGAAAAGTATAGAGATATACAGAATCGAACTGGAGAGTTGGACATTGAAAGAAAATTGGCAACTGTCCTTAGGTAGGAAAATCTGTTTTTAGGCACAGACCTATGGAAGCTACACCTCTCCTCGTCCTTGCCAAAGGTTGACCAGGTTACCTGTGCTGTGGCTCTGACCTCTGTGCTAAATTCCCACCAGCCCATTATCTAACATTGTATATTGTTTCATGTAGTCCTTGCTTTTGTGTTGGGTTCATTTCCTTGGTATAGCATTTAGAAAATGTATCTGTCACTGAGAGACACTATTCCTTAGGAGCCACTGTGATCATCATTCCTGGTCAGTTTCATGGGCTCCAGCCTGAATTACCTAGGTTCATTGTCTTCTTTTTCTGAGAGTTCTTCAACACAGGTCTGCTAGAGGACATGACTATGAATGTCTACAAATAGATAGTTCAATGAAAATTATACTCCCTCCTACCCACCTACCATGGTCTTTGAATTTTATGTTCTCATTTGAACATGTAGTACTTTTCTCCTTACCTATTTTGACTTTAGGACAATAATTTTTTTTTTTTTTTAATTGTGATTTGGGTGAAGATTTACAGAGCAAATTCACTTTCCATACAGCAGTTCACATATACTTTGTCTCATGTCATTGACCAGAGTTTAC
>NW_006921619.1:1390695-1391222 GCF_000298275.1 Orycteropus afer afer
TATGTTTATGAATCCTGTTATCATTTCCTTTGTTGCTGTTGTTTTAGTATTTGCTGAATATTTGTGCTTGTCCTCTTTTTTATTGTGATGTGAAGCTTTATCATTTTTCTTTGAGGTTACCCTATAATTTATAATTTTATCCCCGAGTTTAGAACAATCCATTCTGTCTTGCAACTCTCTTAACTTCCTCACCATTTAGAAGTTCTATAACTACATAGTCTTTTCCCTCTTTTTGTTTGTAGATGTCCTCACTTGCCAGTTGATGTCTCTGATTCCCTGTTTACAATCTTGTAAGCTCATTTTGTTTTGGATATGTCCATAGCTGTAGTTTCTGAGTTGTGTCATCTTGTGTATTAATGGTTGGTTGTTATTTGCAATTTTTGGTTCTCTGTTCAAAGGACTCACTTTAGCATCTCTTGTAAGATTGGTTTGGTTTTAAGAAATTCCCTTAATTTCTCATCTGGAAATGTACTAATTTCACCATCATATTTGAGGGACAATTTTGCTGGGTATATAATTCTTGGTTG
>NW_006921619.1:1393846-1394410 GCF_000298275.1 Orycteropus afer afer
CTAGCAGGGTGATTTTTAGGTTAATTCTTAGGTCCTACCACCACTCGGGAATCTCCAAGCTCTCTGTGCCGTCAGGATCACTCAGGATCACTGCCAGACCTCAGATCCATATGTCTCCTTTTCTGGTATTCACGCAAATTCTTCTGCTAGTTGGAGTTTAGTCCACTTCTATATCCTTCCCTTCAAGGCTCAAGGGTCCAAGATTATCTTCTGTGTCTGTGTTAATTGTTTTCCCTTTTCTTTGTTGAAGAGGGTCTGTGCAGTCTTTCTGCCTATTCCGCCATCTTGCTGGAACTCCAGGACCATAATTTCTTGACACTTAACTTCTCAGTAGTGAACAGACTCTCAGTTAATACTCAGTCTAGCCTGTTCCATCTTATTTTTTTTCTCAGTCACCACATCTAACTGGTCATTATCTTTTGTTAATTTCAGCTTTCAATTCTTTCTCTTTTCTTCTTTTAAAATTTTAATGTGGTAATATATATATATATATATCAAAAAATTTGCCATTTTAACCATTTTTTTTTTTTTATTAGGATTTGGGTGAAGATTTACAGAGTAAAT
>NW_006921619.1:1401845-1405529 GCF_000298275.1 Orycteropus afer afer
TTATCTTCTGTGTCTGTGTTAATTGGTTTCCCTTTTCTTTGTTGAAGAGGGTCTGTGCAATCCTTCTGCCTAGTCCGCCATCTTGCCCCGCCTCCATTTTAACCATTTTTAAGTACACAGTTCAGTGACATTAGTTACATTCACCAACTATCACTATTTTCTACTTCCAAAAGTTTTTTATTACTTAAAACAGAAACTAACACCTTGTAAGCAATAACTCATTTTCTCCCTCCCTCTTGCTCCTGGCATTTATCTATTGCAGATATATTTCATTTAAGTGTGACCATACAATATTTGACTTTATGCATCTGACTTATTTCACTCATTATAATATTTTCCAGGTTCATCTATGTCATAGCATGTACCAGAACTTCATTTCTCTTTATTGCTAAATAACAGTCCATTGTATGTATTTACCACATTTCTTTTAAAAAAATCAACTTCTCTTTGGGGCAATGGCTATTCAAATCATTTGTCCATTTTAAAACTGGGTTATTTGTCTTTTCATTGGTGAGTTGCAAGAGTTCTTTATATATTACGGATACTAGATCCTTACCAGATAAATAATTTGCAGATATTCTCTCCCAATTGATACGTTGTTTTTTCCCTTTCTTGATAGTTTCCTTTGAAGCTGAAAAGATTTTAATTTGGGTGAGGTGCAATTTATCTTTTTTTTTTCTTTTGGTTGCTTACGTTTTTGGTGTCATCTAAGAAACTGTAGCCTAATCCAAGGCCATGAAATTCATATTTATGTTTACTTCACAGAGTTTTTCATTTTCATTTCTTATATTTAGATCTTTGATGCATTTTATATTTATTTTGGTATATAATGTGAGGTCCAGCTGTGTTCTTTTGCTTGTGATTATCAGATTGGTATGAGTCAGAATTGACTCAGAGGCAGTGGATTTGCTTTTAGGTTATCAGGATGTCCCAGCATCATTTGTTGAAAGTACTATTCTTTCCTTGTTGAATTGTCTTGACACCCCTGTCCAAATCAATTAGCCATAGTTGTATGCTTTTATTTCTGGACTCTCAGTTGTATTCCATCATTCTATATGTCTGTTCTTTTGCCAGTACCATACTGTCTTGAGTACTGTAACTTTATAATGGGTTTTAAAACTGGGAAGTGTGAGTCTTCCAACTTCGTACTTTTTTTCCCATTTTTCTTTTTTTTTTTGTTATTCTGGGTTGTCTTTAATTCCACATGAATTTCATTGTTCATTTCTATCAAAAAAAGCAATTGGGATTTTAATAGGGGTTGTGTAGAATGTGTAGATAAGTTTGGGGAAATTTTATTTACTATTTATAACAAATTTATATATAAATTTGATAAAATTGCCATCTCAACAATTTAAAATCTCCCAATCCATGAACATTAGTTGTCTGTCCAATTATTTAGGTCTTCTTTAATTTTTTCCAACAATATTTTGCAGATTTCAGTGTAAAGTTCTTACTTTTTTTTGGTAAATATATTCCCTTGTGTGGTGCAGTGAATTACTTGGTGTAACTCTTCCAGCTATGGTCTTTGTGACTCCCAATATGTGATTGGGTGGGACTATGCAAATGTGAAGTGCTTGTGGCCCTGCAAGGGGATTGGTAGCTTGCTGTTTAGGTTCTCTAGTGTGTCATAACAGACATACCGCAAATGTATGACTTTAACAAACAGGGATTTATTCTCTTACAGTTTAGGAGTCTAGAAGTCTGAGTTCAATATGCCAGCACCAGGAGGTGGGTGAAAGGCCTTGATCTTGGGCTTCAGCTCTGCCTCTTGCTCCCAGCCCACTGAAGCTGGAGGTTTCTCTTAACTCAGAAAGCTGCTGGCTGCTGAGGCTGACAAACACAAGGTGGACAAGTAAAATGACACAGTCCCAAAATTATCAAGCTACGTGCCATGCCACTAATTCAAGTCCATTAACAGTCTGAAGATTGACAGACAACATGGCAGGTCACTGAGATGAAGACTTGGCCAAATGCAGGATCCAGATGTGCCAAAATCTCAAGACTATTCTCAAAGTTCTTTTATACAGGAAGCAGACCACATCCCTAGGGCTGCTCACAGTAGATTCTACCATAGAATTGATTACCAGTCTCATCGTGGGGAATAACTACATCCAGCTGCCCAGCTATTCAAAACCAGGCCCAACCAAGTTGACACATAACCTAATGACACTTGCTAATGATGTAAATAAAGTATATTGCACTTTTGTGGTGATGGGACCATGAAAATAAGGTTTGTGGAGCCCTGATGTAGTAGGGATTGGTCTGTTTGGTTATTCTGCTAGGCTTAAAATGAACCCTTCCAGAGGCAGAAAGGGAGATCTCACTGCCATCAAGAGAGAAGAGCCAGGAGTGGAGTACATCTTTGGACTCAAGATCTCCACTTTGAGACGATGACAGAGAGATGGCACAAAGACAGGCAGCAAAACCGAGAGATCTGCATGGTACAGAGAGGTGGGCTTGTCGGCCCATGGAATAAGAAAGCTGAATGCCTTTGGGCAAGGAGGGTCATGGGCAGAGTGAGGTGCATCTATCAAAAGAGCTAAAAGAGCTAGTAATACTTGCCCAAGTAGAGTGCAGGCCAGGCCAGGAGGCTAAGAGCCAGAGAAAGGCATGCCTTCAGGGATGGCTGAGGGGACACTGTCCTGATCAAAGAATGTATCCTGAGCATTCCTGAACCTGAATTGTAACCTGTTACTCCTCAAATGAGGAGCTCTGGTGGCATAGTGCCTAAGGAATTTGACTACTAACCAGAAGGCTGGTGGTTCAAACCCACCAGCCACTCCTGGGAAGGAAGATTGGGAAATCTGCTTCTGTAGAGATACTGTCTCTGAAACTCAAGGAGGTGTCACTGTGAGTCATATCGGTTCAACAGCGGTGAGTTTGGTTTGGGGTTTGACTCCTCAAATAAACCCCATAATTGTGAGTATTGTCTCTGTGGCCATTGCAAAGAATTAGCGAAGCCAACAGAGAAATACAGAGTACAAGGGGAGGTATGGTTTGTGTCAGAACTGGTAAAATGGTTGGAGAGTGGCTGCTTGTCTGGCCTCATGGAAGTAAGCTTTGGGTTGCTGTTGGTGATTTTCTCTCTCCCTTGTGAAGTTAGAGGAAGTCAGAGGACTCACACCCTTATAGCACTAAATATTTTATACGTTTTGTTGCTATTTTATGTTCTGTTGTTATGTGAATTTCATTTTCAGATTATTGCCAGTGTATAGAAATGCTATTGATTTTTGTATATTGATCTTGTATCTTGCAACCTGGCTGAAATGGTTTATTAATTTTAATAGTTTCTATGTGTATATGTTTGTATTATTTTGAGTTTTCTATATGTAAGATCATGTCATCTCCAAATAGAGATAGTTTTATGTCTTCTTTTCTAATCTGTATGCCTTTTATTTTTATTTTTTTCCCTTGCCTAATAGCTCTTCTAGAAACTCTAGTCCAAAGTAAATAGAAGTGGTGAGAGTAGACAGTGTTGCCTCATTACTAATCTTAGGATGAAAGCTTTCAGTCTTTCACTATTAAGTATAATGTTAGCTGTGGGTTTTTTGTAGATACCCTTTGTAAGTTTGAGGAAATTATTTTCTATTCCTAGTTTGGTGAGCTCTGGTAGCATAGTGGCTAAGACACTTGCCTGCTAACCAGACGGCTGGCGGTTCAAACCCACCAGCCACTCCTCGGAAG
>NW_006921619.1:1405629-1407016 GCF_000298275.1 Orycteropus afer afer
TTGGGCATTCCTACTTCCGTAGTGATACTGCCTCGGAAACCCAAGGAGGGGTCGCTATGAGTCGGGGCCGACTTGACGGCACATAACAACAACAGTTTGGTGAAGTTTTTTTTTTTTCCATGAAAAGGTACTGGACTTTGTCAAATGTTTTTCTGCGTCTGTTGAGATGATCATCTGGTTTTGTTTTGTTTTCTCCCTTTTTCTGTTAATATGACACTTTAGTTTTCTAGTACTGCTGTAAAAGAAGTATCACAAATGAGTGGCTTTAAACAAGGGAAATTTATTTCTCACAGTTCATGAGACTAACCAAAAAAAAAAACAAACCCCACTGCCATGGAGTTGGATCTGATTCATAGCAACCCTTCTTGGGTTTCTGAGGCCGTATCACTACGGAAATAGATTGCCCAACCCTCCTTCCGAGGAGTGGCTGGTGAGTTTGAACCACCAAGCTTCTGGTTAGCAGTCACATGCCTTAGGCACTACACTGCCAGAGCTCCCATTCATGAGACTAGAGGTGCAAATTTAGGTCACTGGCTCTAGAGGAAGGTTCTCTCTCTGTTGGCTTTGGGGGAAGATCCTTGTCTTTTTCAGCATCTGTAGTCCCAGTATTCCTTGGCTTCTTGATGATCTTCACCTGGCTTCTGTTTCTCCTTCCTAATTTCCATCTAGGAGCTCTGGTGGCATAGTGCCTAAGGTATTTGACTGCTAACCAGAGGCTGGCGGTTCAAACCCATCAGCCACTCTTCAGAAGGAAGATTGGGCAATATACTTCCATAGAGACACCACCTTGGAAACCCAAAAAGGGGTCGCTATGAGTTGGATTCAACTTGATGGCAGTGAGTTTGGTTTTTTTTTTTTTTTTTTTGGTATACGTAAACTTATCTGTGAATTGTCCTTCCTCTTCCCTCTGATAATCAACAAAGCAAGTTTCCTTCCATATATAAACTTTTGCCTTTTTACAATAGTAGACTAACACAATATTTGTCTTTCTGTGATTGACTTATTTCACTCAGCATAATGTCCTTCAAGTTCATCCATGTTATGTGTTTTGCAGATTCTACATTGTTCTTTAGTTTTTCAGATTCCATTGTGTGTATATACCACAGTTTGGTTATCCATTCCTCCATTGATAGGCACTTAGGTTGTTTCCATCTCCTTGCTATTGTGAATAATATTGTGATGAACATGGATATGCATATATATTCATTTCCTGGCTCACACTTCTTTAGGATATATACCTAGGAATGGGATTGCTGGATTAAATAAATATTTATTATTATTATTATTATTATTGTGATTTGGGTGAAAATTTACAGAGCAAATTCACTTTCTGTACAGCAGTTCACATACACTTTGTCTCATGACATTGACCACAGTTTACCACAAT
>NW_006921619.1:1408781-1409355 GCF_000298275.1 Orycteropus afer afer
AGGAGGTGGAACAATGTTTTTATTTTAAGAGCTTCTTTTACATTTGTTATGTGTACATTTAGTTTCACTCCTATTTACCATGTCCAACCCTAAACAAGTCTTCTCCCCTCCCTACCCTGTAACACCCCCCGCCCCCGTGCCCCTCATATTTATGCACTCCTGTTTGTCCTGCATTTCCTCAATTTGAATGTTGGTCCTCTGGTGCCCATTGGTCTATTGCTCTAAGGGATGTATATAGAGTATGTGGGTACATCAATCTGGGTTGAATGGTCTGCATGTACATCTTGTTAGCTGTTGGGTTGAGAGCCAGCCCCTGGGGGTGCATTTTATTCCAAGTGCAGAATGTATTCCAGGGCCGTAGTATTGGGGTCTCATCAGATTTCATCTGACCAGTAATTCTGGTCATTATTGAGTTTTTGGATTTTCTTTCATGTTTTTCCTCCCACTCTATCCAGGATCTCCAGATTTGATCCTTTCCTGAGTGGTTGGCATTGGCAGCCAGGCACCATCTAGTTGTTCTGGTCTTGAGGGCCATTGTGTCCTAGGGCTGATTACTTCTAAATGCCCCCCCCCC
>NW_006921619.1:1413910-1414792 GCF_000298275.1 Orycteropus afer afer
AAGGTTTATCATTTTTCTTTGAGGTTACCCTATGATTTATAATTCTATCCCCAGGTCTAAAACAGTCCATTCTATCTTTCAACTTTCTTAACTTCTTCACCATTTAGAAATTCTGTAACAACACAGTCTGTTCCCTCTTTTTGTTTGTAGTTGTTCTCACTCTCCAATTGATGTCTTGTTTGTTTGTTTTTTTTGCATTCCTCTTCACTTCCGATGCTAGGAGGCTATTTGCTGCATCTTAGATGGCTGCTTGAAAGTTTTTAAGACCGCAGTCACTACTCAACAATGTGGGATGTGGAATGAGGCTTTTATGTATTTTGTTGTGCCAATTGAGTCTGGTGTCCCCCAGTACTATGGTCCTGAGATGGTAGATCTGTTGAATCTCTCTCCCATAGTGTGTGGTTGTCTGTGAGGGATTACTCTGTGTCTGTCTTCTATTGTTTCTGTAAGGACTGCAGGTATTTTTTATCACTGGTTTCCGTGCAAGATTAGCCTCAGCTGAATCTATCCTTGGTCTAGAATATGCACCTATTCACTGACCCCCCCTCTGATCCTCTCAGGTGTTTATGTGTTTATCTGTAGCCTGGTGTTTCATGTTAGTGGCAATGCAGTACTGCAGACACACTGGTTGGTATTAGCATCTGCCGTCTATCTCTTATGTGCACCATTTGGTGTCCTCCCATTTCCTAATGTTATCATGGTGGTCATAGATCCTTTCCATATATCCCTCCCCTTACCCACGTCAGCATGTGGGCCCCAACTAACCTGAAATTAACCCCTCTCCTTTCCTCCCCATCCTGGTAACCTACAAAGTGAGTTCCCTTTCCCAAGCAAACCCTTCTTTGTCTTTTTACAGTAATGGGCTCATACAGTACTTGTCTT
>NW_006921619.1:1415202-1416466 GCF_000298275.1 Orycteropus afer afer
ATGATTAAGGCTGGGTTTACTCAGATGATGCAGCTGCTCTTTCCCAGTCCTATTTTGAGAGCCTTTTAGCCTAAACGGACTATTCCTAAAGGTGCGCGGTAATGTACCAAACAGTGTTTCTTTTCTATTCATAAGGTTTTCCCTGGCCAATTCTTTGAGAAGTGGACAGCCTCTTCCTTCTTCCTATGCATATGTGGCTATGACAAATACCATGGCTTGGGTTGGGCACACCTTAGTCTTCAAAGAGACATGTTTGCTCTTCAGTACTTTAAAGAGATCTTTTTATGCAAGATTTGCCCAGTGCAGTACATCATCTGATTTCTTGATTGCTGCTTCCATTGGTGTTGATTGTGGAACCAAGTAATATGAAACAGTTGATAGCTTCAAACTTTTCTCCATTATTGTGGTTCTGATTGTTGGTCCAGTTGTGAGGATTTTTGTTTTCTTTATATTAAGGTGTAACCACACTGCAGACAGTAGTCTTTAATCTTCTTCAGTAAGTGCTTCAAGTCATCTTCACTTCTAGCAAGCAATGTTGTGTTGTCTGCATATCTCAGGTTGTTAACAAGTCTTCCTCCAGTCCTGATGCCATGTTCTTCATATAGTATAGTTTCTCAGTTTATTTGCTCAGCATACAGCTTGATTAAGTATGGTGAAAGGATCCAATCCTGACATATTCCCTTCCTGATTTTAAACCATGCAGTACCTCCTTGTTCTATTTGAATAATAACCTTCTGGTCTATGTACAGGTTTTTCATGAGCACAATTAAATGTTCTGGAATTTCTTTTCTTCTCAATGTTATCCATAATTTGTTATGACCCACACAGTTGAATGCTTTTGTATAGTCAATAAAATGCAAGTAAACATCTTTCTGGAATTGTTTTCTTTCAGCCAAGATCCTTCTGACATCAGCAGTGATATCCCTTGTTCCACATCTTCTGAATCCCGCTTGCATTCCTGGATGTCCCCTGTCAATATACTGCTGCAACTGTTTTTGAATTATCTTCAGCAAAATTTTATTTGTGTGTGATATTAATGATATTGTTTGATAATTTCCACATTCTGTTGGATCACCTTTCTTTGATATGGGTACAAATATAAATCTCTTCTGTGGGACTTTGTTAGAGTCCCAAGGTTATACTGTTTTGCTTATGCAGCACTGAAGACGTGCAAGCAGTTTTCTGTACTCTGCAAATAAGTTTGTCCTTGAGCATGCAGGTGCAAGTACAAGTTATTTTTCTCATGCTCCCAGTTCCCAGACAA
>NW_006921619.1:1416566-1417805 GCF_000298275.1 Orycteropus afer afer
TTTATAGTTTTGGGTTTTACATTTAAGTCTTTGATCCAGCTTGAGTTTGTTTTTGTGTATGGGGTGAGGTATGGGTCTTGTTTCATTTTTCTGCAGGTGGATATCCAGTTTTGTCAGCACCATTTGTTAAAGAGGTCTCTTCCCCATTTAATGGGTTTTGGACCTTTATCAAAGATCAGTTGTCCATAGATGGATGGGTCTATATCTGGACTTTCGATTCTGTTCCATTGCTCTGTCTATGATTGTATCAATACCATGCTGTTTTCACTGCTGTTGTTGTTTAGTAGTTCTTAAGATCTGGGAGTGTGAGACCTCCCACTTTGTTTTTCTTCTTGTGAAGTGCTCTGCTTATCCGAGGTCTCTTTCATTTCCATAAGAAATTAGTAATTGGTTTTTCCATGTCCTTAAAAAATTTTACTGGAATCTGGATTGGGATTGTGTTAAATGTGTGGATTGCTTCATGTAGTATTGACATTTTCACAATATTCAGTCTACCTGTCCATGAACAAGGTAGGTTCTTACATTTATGTAGTGCTCTTGTTGTCTCTTTTAGCAGTGCTTTATAGTTTGCTTTGTATAGGTCTTTTGAGTTTCTTATGAGGTTTATTCCTAGGTATTTTATCTTTTTAGTAGCTATTGTAAATGGTATTATTTTCCTTATTTCTTTATCAGAGGACGCTTTGTTGTTGTGGAGGAATCCAACTGGTTTTTTTATGTTGACTTTGTATCCTGCTACTTTGCTGAACCTGTCCATTAGTTCCAGTAGTTTTTTTTTTTTTTTATTGAGTCCCTTGGGTTGTCTATGTACAGGATCATATCATCTGCAAATAGAGATAGTTCTAGTTCCTCTTTTCCAATTTGTATGCCTTTATTCTCTTTCTTGCCTTATTGCCCTGACCAAGACTTCCAATACAATGTTAAATACAAGTGGTGATAGAGGACATCCCTGTCTGGTTCCCGTTCATAAAGGGAATGCCTTGAGTCTTTCTCCATTAATAATGATGTTGGCCATTGGCTTTGCATATATACCTTTTATTATGTTGAGGAAATTCCCTTCTATCCCTATTTTGCTGAGAGTTCTGAACAGGAATGGATGTTGGATTTTATCAAATGTCTTTTCTGCATCAATTGATATAATCATATGGTTCTTTTGTTTTGTTTTGTTTATGTGTTGGATTACATTGATTGTTTTTCTGATGTTGAACCACCCTTGTAAACCTGGTATGAATCCCACTTGGT
>NW_006921619.1:1417905-1418439 GCF_000298275.1 Orycteropus afer afer
TTCAATTTCTTCTTTTGTTATAGGTCTGTTCAAGTATTCTATCTCTGTCTGGGATAGTTTAGGTAGGTTCTGTGATTCTAGAAACTTGTCCATCTCTTCTAGGTTCTCAAATCTATTGGAGTATAGTTTTTGATAATATTCTGACAGTATCTTTTTTATTTCAGTTGGTTCTGTTGTGATGACACCATTTTTGTTTATAATTATTGTGATTTGGATCTTCTCTTTCTTTTCTTTTGTTAGATCTGCCAATGGTTTATCGATTTTATTAATATTTTCAAAGAATCAGCTCTTTGTCTTCTTGATTTTCTCTCTCTCTTTTTTTTGTTTTGTTTTCTGTTTCATTTATTTTTGCTCTGATCTTTATTATTTCCTTCCTTCTAGTAACTGTAGGATTCTTTTGTTGTTCTTTTTCTAGTGTTGGAGTTGATGGATTAGAGTACTGATTTTGTTGCTTTCCTCTTTTTTGATGTATGCATTTATTGCTATGTACTGTCCTCTGAGTACTGCTTTCACTGTGTCCCATAGGTTTTGGTA
>NW_006921619.1:1419149-1422778 GCF_000298275.1 Orycteropus afer afer
GTCTCTTCTAGGCAGCGTATTGATGGGTCTTCTTTTCTTATTCAGTCTGCCACTCTCTTTCTCTTGATAGGTGCATTTAGTCCATTCACATTGAGTGTAATTAGTGATAGGTATGGATTGATTGGTGTCATTCTATTGTGTTTCTTTGTTGTTGTTGTTGTGTTGTTAGAGTATATACTTTTCTGTGCTTAGTTTGGTTTGTTACCTAATGCTTTCTCCCTTTTCTTCTTTATTGTTAGTTTTGTGGTTATTAAACCCATATGTTTTCCTTCCTTCTGGATTTGCTTAGGGGGATTGTTAATTTTCTCTGTGGTTACCTTGGAGTATATTCTTGTCTCTACATTTTTAGAACAGGGTGCACTGTGAAGACTTTGTCTTGTTTTCTTCTCCATTTGGAAATTTGTACCTAGAAGTTTTATTCCCTCTAATAGGTTAGTTGCTGTTGTCGTGCGCTGATTGACTTCCTTGGTTTTTAGTGTATAATGTTTTATGGTCTTATTTTGAGTTTCTATTTCTGATTTGGTTTTAGTGTTGATGCCACATATCCTGGTTTTGTTGATCTCTGTTGTGGGTTCTCTATTGGAAGGACTTCCTTAAGCATTTCTTGTAGGTTTGGTCTGGTTTTCACAAAAGTCCCTTAATTTCTGTTTGTCTGAGAATGACTTGATTTCATCCTCATTTTTGATGGATAATTTGGCTGGATATAGGATTCTTGGTTGGAAGTTCTTTTCCTTCAGTGTTTTATATATGCTGTCCCATTGTCTTCTTGCCTGCATTGTTTCTGCTGAGTAATCAGAGCTCAGCCTAACTGTTTGATTATTATAAGTAATATTTCTTTTGTCCAGGGCAGCTCTCAAAATTTTTTCTTTGTTTTTGGAGAGTTTGATTATAATACGCCTCAGCGTTTTTCTCTTGGAATCTATCTTGTGTGGGGTTCTTTGAGCTTCTTGGACAGATATCTTTTCTTCCTTCATGCTATAGGGGAGGTTTTCTGTTAGCAGGTCTTCCACAATTTTCTCATTTTTTTTTTTCCTCTTCTTTTTCTGGAATTCCAATGAGTCTTATGTGGTTTCTTTTCATGTCATCCCATATACCTGTTAGGTTCCTTCATTTCTCTTAAATCTTTGTTCTAATTTTTCTCCATACAGGCTCGTGTCCAGGGTTTTGTCTTCTAGTTGGGATATGCGTTCTTCAGCCAGTTCTAACCTATTCTTTTTTGTTTCTACTCTGTTGTGTAATTCTGTAATTTTGGTATTCCTCTTCTGGATATCTAACTGCTGTTTTTGTATGAGTTCTGATTGTGCATTAATCTTGTTATTTTGTACTTGAATGATTTTTCTGAATTCTTCTAGGGAGTTGTGTGTGTTCTCTTTGCTTCTGCTTGGAGTTTCCTTAGGCTCTTCTAAAGCTCTATCAGCATATTTTCTAAATTCTTTCTCAGATATTTCTATTGCCTCCTCTTTCTCCATGTTTAATGAGAGCTTTGTTTGTGGTTTTGCTTCTAATGCCTTGTCCTGTTTTTTTTTTTTGTATGATTTGAGGTTGCCTGTCATTTCCTAGACATTTTGAGGATATCTTTAACTGTTGGTTATGTATTGATTTGTTTTGTCTTGGTTTTATGGTTTAATATTTTGAAAAGGTGAATATTTTGAAAGGTGTATTTTATTTTTTTAGTTATTAATTCAGGTATGCTGGGTTGCTCTGCAGGTTTCTTTGTGATGATGGAATTACTGTGTGGAATGTGGATATGGGTTTCTGTTTGTCATAAAGAGGGTTTAGAGTTTGAACTGGGAGGTATTATGGTGGCTGAATGTGGTTTCTTCTATAGGATGAGAGAGGTTATTGGCGGAGAAGGTTGGAGTGGAAGAGCGGAAGAAGGAAAGCTCCCTGTTGCTAGGGGAAGTTTCTAGGGCTTTGATTGGGCTACTAATGATGATGGTACTGTTATTCAAAGGCCCACAGCTCGATTTCAGCAAAGCCTCCAGTTAAGGGTTCGCCACTTTCTGCCAGGCTCAGACACATGCAAAAACCCCATTCCTGAGGCCCCTTGGCACCAAAAAGCCGACCCAAGACAACTGTGCAGCTCCATGATACGCTGCAGGGGTTCCTCTCTGGGCCTGCCCACCTGCGGCACTGGCCCAGGCTCCAATCTTCCATAGGAGTTGTTCTGTGGGTCCACCCACCCTGAGAGCCAAAGATCCGCTCGGTTTCAGTGGTGCTGGAGTCAAGAGAGTGCCTGCTAGTAACCTGTGGTCCCAATATTAGTGATAAAGTCAAGCACAGGCCTCCCAGTGCCACTAAGCTGACCCAAGCCTGATCGGTGATCTGCTGTGGGGGCACCTCCCTGGGCCCGCCCTCCTGCAGCACCAATGGACTCTCTGCTCAGGGTTCAGTGGCACTGGACGTGCCCATTTGCACCTAGGTGACCCAAGTTACTGATAAAATCAGGTGCTGAAGGTAGATCCTTGGGGTGATTGCTAATATGCTGGTGTGGTATGTCTTCTTCCTTAACCCAGAGAGGTTTTAGATGGCCTTTCTCACCTGCCAGTTGACGCTCCCCCAGCGAAGTCTCTGATGGCCTTTCTTGGCTGTCTGTTGGTGCTCCACAGGATAGATCTTCTGATCTTGTTATTTTTTCCCCTGTCCCTTTCTCCTTTATAATTCTACTTCCCTGAATTTGGTCAGTGAGATATTCAGAGCACCAGAATCCCTAATTCAAAATGCTGTACCTAGTTTTTTGAGCACTAATATGCTAGAGGGAATGAGTGTGGTGATTACTGATGAGACTCCATTTTGAATCCCTAAATATTATTTCTATTTCCAGGTTTTAAGGAATTGCCATACTGATTTCCATAGAGGTTGTTATCATTTTATAGTCCCACCAGCAGTGTATGAGAGTCCTAATAACTCCACATCCTCATCAGCATTTGTTATTTTCTGTGTTGCTGAATTTTGCTATTAGTGCTGGAGTGAGATGGTATCTGTGAGAGGTTTTTTTTTTTTAATTAATAACTAAATATCTTTACTAGTTATAGATCTACTTAGATTTTCTATTTCTTCTTGAATCAGTTTTAATAGCTTATTTCTTTCAAGAAATATGGCCATCTCATCTGTTTTGTTTGTTAGGTGTCATCAAGTTGGCTCTAACTCATAGTGAGCATATGTACAACAGAATCAAACAGTGCCGGGTCCAGTGCCAACTTCACAATCATTGCTATACTTGAGCCTATTGTTGTAGCCACTGTGTCAATCCATCTTGTTGAGAACCTTCCCCTTTTTCACTGACTTCCCCTTTACCAAGCGTGATATGCTTCTCCAGGGAATGAACCCTTCTGACAACATGACCAAAGTAGGGAAGATTAAGTCTGGCCATTCTTACTTTCAAAGAGCATTCTGGCTGCACTTCTTCCAAGCCAGATTTGTTCGTTCTTCTGGCAGTCCATGGCACTTTCAGTATTCTTTGCCAACACCACAATACAAAAGCATCAACTCTTCTTCCATCTTCCTTATTCATTGTCCAGCTTTCACATGCATATGTTGTTGTTGTTGTTGTTAAGTGCCGTCAAGTCGTTTCTGACTCATAGCGACCCCATGCACAGCAGAACGAAACACTGCCCGATCCCGCGCCA
>NW_006921619.1:1426610-1440280 GCF_000298275.1 Orycteropus afer afer
GTCCGTGGGAAAGAACAAGAAGTTTTGAGAAAGTTTGTGACTGTGCCTTTGAACTCAGAATAGATATATTATGCCTTCAAAAAATAAAGCTTTGCTTCAGATCATCAGTCTGAGCCTCTCCTTGTTCTTCATCTTCGGCTCTCCCCTTCCCTCGGCTGGACCGCGGCACTCTTCCAGGCAGTTGGCCAGGTAGCTGTCTTCCAAATTTCTTGGCATAGTAAGTGCTTCTAGTGTGGCATCTGTTTGTTGAAAAATCTCAGTGGGTATTCCATCATTTCTTGGATCCTTGTGTTTTGCCAATTCCTTCAGTGCAGCTTCAACTTCTTCCTTCGGTCATGGGTTTCTGATCATATGCCACCTCCTGAAATAGATGAACATCAACCAATTCTTGTTGGTAAGTGACTCTGTGTATTCCTTCCATCTTCTTTTGATGTTTCCCACATCATTCAATATTTTGCCCATATAATATATCAATATTGCAATTTGAGGCTTGAGTTTTTTCTTCTATTCTTTCAGCTTGATAAATGCTGAGTGTGTTCTTCCCTATTGGTTTTCTAACTGCAGGTCTTTGAACATTTCATTATAATACTTGACTTTATCTTCTCGAGCTGCTCTTTGAACTCTCTGTTCAGCTCTTTTTTTCTTGTCATTTCTTCAATTTGCTTTAGATAATGGAATTTAATGGAATTTAATTTAACTCTCTGTTCAAGAGTAAGTTTCAGTGTCCTTCTGACATCCATTTTGGTCTCTTCTTCCTTTCCTGTCTTTTTAATGACCTTTTGCTTTCTTCATGTGATGTCATCCCACAACTGGTCAGCTTTCAGTCACTAAGGTTCAGTGAGGAGCTCTGGTAGCATAGTGCCTAAGGCACTTGACTGCTAACCAGAAGGCTGTGGTTCAAACCTACCAGCCACTCCTCAGAAGGTTGGTTGGGCAATCTGCTTCCGTAGTGATACTGGCTTGGAAACCCAAGGAGGGGTCACTATGAGTCACATCCAACTCAATGGCAGTGGGGTGTTCAGTGAGTGAAATCTGTTCTTCAGATGGTCCTAAATTCAGGTGGGATATAATCAAGGTCATATTTTGTCTTTTGTAGACTTACTTTAATTGTCTGCAGCTTCAACTTGAACTTGCATATGAGCTTTTGGTGGTCTGTTCCACAGTCAGCTCCTGGCCTTGTTTTGGCTGAAGCTATTGAGCTCCTCCATTGTCTCTTTCCACAGAGGTAGTCGATCTGATTCCTGTATATTAAATCTGGTGGTTATAGTTACCATTTATGTTGTTGAAAAAAGGTATTTGCAATGAATAAGTCATTGGTGTTGCAAAATTCTATCATGTGATCTCCAGTGTCATTTCTATGGCCAAGGCCATATTTTCCAACTTTCGCATTCCAATCACCAGTAGTTATCAATACATCTTGATTGCATGTTTGCTTAATTTCAGACTGCAGAAGTCAGTAAAACTCTTCAATTTCTTTACCTTTGGCTTTAGTGGGTGCTGTATAAATTTGAATAATAGTCTTATTTCTGCTTTTCCTTGTAGGCATGTGGATCTTATCTTCTCACTGACAGCATTGTATTTCAGGCTAGATCTTGAAAAGTTCTTTTTGATGATAAATGTGACACCATTCCTCTTTAATTTGTCATATAGATCATATGCTTTTCTGATCCAAAATGGCAAATACCAGTCCATTTCAGCTCACTAATGCCTAGCATATTGATCTTTATCCATTCTGTTTATTTTTGAGAACTTCCAATTTTCTTAGATTCATACTTCATACATTCTGTGTTACTACTATTAATGAATATTTGCAACTGTTTCTTCTTGTTTTGAGTCATGAACCATTAGCAAATGAAGATCCTAAAAGTTTTACTCCATCCACGTCATTAAGGTCAACTCTACTTTGAGGAGGCAGCTCTTCCCAAGTTGTATTTTGAGCTCTTCCAACCCGAGAGGCTCACCATCCAATACTATATCAGACAGTGTTTCACAGCTATTGATAATGTATTCAATGGCCATTTTTTTCTTCCTAGTCTTTCTTTCTTAATCTGGAATCTCTACCGAAACCTGTCCTCCATTGGTGACCCTATTGGTATTTGAAAAACCAGTGGCATACTCTCCAACTTAACAGCAACACACAAGCCACCACAGTACTACAAATTGACAGATGAGTTGTGGAAAAATAAGATAGAAAAACAATAAAAGCACACAGTCTAACTGGCTCTAAGTGCAAAGAATAACTTTAGGACAAACGCAACATTTGAAAAGAGAAGATATCCCAAAAAAGGAGAAGGTCATAGAGAAGTATCCCCAATTCTGTGTATGAATTCTGTCCGAATCTCTGTCTGACTCCTGAGCCATGTTTGCACAGAGCAAACTCCTATCAGCCCAGATCAGATTAAAATAATTGAACTAAAATTTCAGCTATTACTTCCAAAGAGAACATTGAATTTTCAGTTTGAGTTTAACAAACAAAAGAAATACCTTCAAAAAACAAAAGAAGGAAAGAAAAGAAAATAAAACAGGATCAGAGTCTCGGTAGCATTTTTCACAATGTCTAGAATACAATCCAAAATTACTTAACATATAAAGAAATAGGGAAAACATGACTCACACTCAAGAGAAAAAATAGTAAATGAAATTTGATATTACGATGTCCCAGATGCTAGAATTAGCAGACAATGATTTTAAAGTAACTATTAAACTATGCTTAAGGATGCAAAGAAAATATGTTTGTAATGAGTGTAAAAATGGAAATCTCAGTAGAGAATTAAAACTATACAAAAGAAACAAATGGTAACAATTGATTTGAAAAATACTGTTTGGGGAGATATTCTATTTTTATAAATAGAAAGACTCAATGTTTTAAGATGTTATTTCTTCCCAAAATGATCTATATATTCAATGCAATACCTATAAAAATCCTACTAAGTTGATATATGAATGTCAACTAACTGATTCTAAAATTTAAATGGATCAAATATACACAACACAATCATGAAGAAATAACAGCAAAGTTGGAGAAATTATACTACTCAGCTTCAAGATTACTATAATAGCTATAGTAATCAAGACAGCATGGTATGGGTGAAAGAATAGACAGAGAGATCAATGGACATATTAGAGAGGCCAGAAATAGACCTTCACAAATATAATCAACTGATTTTTTGCATAGTAGCAAAGGTAACTTAAAGGAGAAAGGATGATCTCTCAACAAACAGTGCTGAAACAATTGAACATTCATATGTGAAAAGGCAGTGGGGACTAGACACAGATTTTCACAAATTTGATAAAGAGATTTCACAAAAATGAATACAAGATAGACCATAACCCTAACTATAAAACACAAAACTATAAAACTTCTACAAGAAAACAAAGGAGAAAAACTAGGTGAATGTGCATTTGGCAATGAGTTTTTAGATAACAAAGCATGATACATGAAAGAAAAAATTGATAACTTACACTTTATTAAAATGGAAAATTTCTGCTGTGTGAAAGATAGTCTTAAAAAAATGAAAACACAAAGCCACAGGCTGGGAGAAAATATTTGCAAAACATATGAAGGATCTGTACCCAAATATACAAAGAACTCTTAAAACTGAATAATGAAAACAATCTAATCATTTAAATGGGCAAAGATCCAAAATGTGAGCAATATTGGATATATCATAGGTTGCTAGAAGAATAAATTAATCAGTCTTAGAATAAATACGACCAGACTGCCCCTTAGAAGTGAGGATCGTGAGACTTTGGCTCACTTAGTTTGGACATGTCATCAGGAAAGACCAATTGCTATACAAGGACTTCAGGAGCAAGACAAGGATATATGTTCTTGCCACTTCTGTTGAGCACTGTACTGAAGATTCTAGCCTGGCCAATTAGGTAAAATAAAAGAGTAAAAGGGATCCAGATGAGAAAGGAAGAAATAAAACTATATTTACAGATGACATGATCATATACTTAGGCTATCCTAAGGAATCGCCAAAAACACTTATTAGGACTATTTAATAAATTAAACAAGATTGCAGAATATAAGATCAATATACAAAATCAATTGTATTTTTATGTATTTGCAATGAATGACCCAAAATTGAAATTAAGAAAATAATTCCATTTACAATAGCATAAAAAAAAAACACTTAGAAAAAAATTAACAAAAAAGTAACAACATTTATACTCTGAAAACTCAAAACATTCTTGAAATAAATTAAGGATTATTTAAATAAATGAAAAACCATCCCATGCTCCTGGATTTGAGGACGTAATATTGTTAATTTACTAATACTCCCCAAATTGATCTACAGATTCAATGTAATCCCTATCAGGATCCCAACTAACTTCTTTGTGGAAATTGACAAACATTCTAAAATTCATAGAGAATTGAAAGGAACCCAGAAAAAAAACAAAATTATCTTGAAAAACAGAAACAGAGTAGGAGGACTCACACTTCCAAATTTCAACTTACTACAAAACAATGTTATCAAGATAGAGTGGTACTGCAATATAGATGGGAGCTCTGGTGGCATAGTGCCTAAGGCATTTGACCGCTAACCAGAAGGCTGGCAGTTCAAACCCACCAGCCACTCCTCGGAAGGAAGACTGGGCAATCTACTTCTGTAGTGATAATGCCTCAGAAACACACGGAGGGATTCTATGAGTCAGATCTGATTTGATGACAGTGAGTTTGGTTTCGGTTTTTGACATATAGATAAACATATAGATCCATGGAATAGAATTAAGAGGCAGAAACAAAATCTATGGTCAACCAATTTTCAAAAAGGGTGCTAAGATAATTCAATACAGAAACAAGTCTTTTCAGCAGATGGTGTGGGGACAACTCAATAGCTACATTTAAAAGAATGAAGCTGGCCCTCACCTATTACCTTATACAAAAAATTAACTCAAAATGTAATTAAAAGCTAAATGTAAGAGATATAATTACCAAACCTTTCAAAAAAAAAAGAGCTAAATCTTCATGACCTCATATTTGTCACTGAATTCTTAGATAAGACACTCAAAATATGAGCAAAAAAATAAATAAATTGTACTTCATCAAAATGTAAAATGTTTGTACATCAAATGACACCATAAAGAAAATGAAAATGCACCCACAAAATGTCAGAAAATATTTGGAAACCATATATCTGATAATGGTCTGTTGTTGTTAGGTGTTGTCGATTTGATCCCACTCATAGTGACCATGTGTACAATAGAACGAAACACTGGTCCTGTGCGAGCCTCACAATCTTTGTTATACCTGAGCCCATTATTGCAGCCACTGTGTCAGTCCATCTTGTTGAGGGCCTTCCCCTTTTTCATTGATCCTCCACTTTACCAAGCATATCTTTCTCCAGGGAATGGTCTCTTCTGACATCATGACCAAAGTAGGTGAGAAGTCTGGCCATTCTTGCTTCCAAGGAGTGTTCTGGCTGCATTTCTTATGGGACAGATTTGTTCATTCTTCTGGTAGTCTGTGAGAGTTTCAGTATTCTTCACCAATGCCACAACTTAAAAGCATCAACTCTTCTTCATTCTTCTTTAAACATTGTCCAGTTTTTCACATGCATATTTCCATGGTATTGCCAATATCATGGCTTGGGTTAGATGCACCATAGTATTAAAAGAGACATCACTGCTCTTAAATACTTTAAAGAGGTCTTTTGGAGCAGATTTGCACAGTGCAATATGTCGTCTGATTTCTTGACTGCTCCTTCCATTGATGTTGATTGTGGAAACAAGTAAAATGAAATCTTTGACAACTTCAGTCTTTTCTCCATTTATTGTAATGCTGCTTGTTGGCCCAGTTGTGAGGATTTTTGTTTTTATGTTGATGTGTAATCCGTACTGCAGACTGTAGTCTTTAATATTCATCAGCAAGTGCTTCAAGTCTTCTTCACTTTCAACAAGCAAGGTTGTGTCTTCTGCATATCGCAGGTTGTTTAAAGAGTCTTCCTCCAATCCTTTATATAGTCCAGCTCCTCAGATCATTTGCTCAGCATACAGATTGAATAAATACAGTGAAAGGATACAACCATGATGCACTCCCTTCCTGATTTTAAACCATGCAGTGTCTCCTTGTTCTGTTTGAACAATAGTCTCCTGGTCTATGTACCAGTTCCTCATGAGCATAATTAAGTGTTCTGGAATTCCCATTCTTAATTTGTTATGATCCACACAGTTGAATGCTTTTTCATAGTTCATAAAACACAAGTAAATATCTTTCTAGTATTCTTTACTTTCAGCCAAGATCCATCTGACATCAGCAATGATAGCCCTCATTCATCATCCTCTTCTGAATTCAGCTTGCATTTCTGGAAGTTCCCTGTCGATGCAGTGTTGTTACTGTTTTCAAATTATCTTCAGGAAAATTTTACTTGTGTGTGATATTAATAATATTGTTCAATAATTTCCACATTCTGTTGGATCATATTTCTTTGAAATGGATACAAATTAGGATCTCTTCCAGTCAGTTGGCCAGGTAGCTGTCTTCCAAATTTCTTGGTGTAGACAGATAAGTGCCTCCAGCATGTCATCCATTTGTTGAAACATCTCAATGGGCATTCCATCAATTCCTGGAGCCTTGTTTTTGGCCAATTCCTTCAGTGCAGCTTCAACTTTTTCCTTTAATACCATTGGTTCTTGATCATATGCCACCTCCTGAAATAAATGAACATTGACCAATTATTTTTGGTACAATGCCTCTGTGTATTCCTTCCATCTTCTTTTGATGTTTCCTGCATCGTTCAATATTTTGCCCATAGAATTTTTCAGTATTGCAACTTGAGGACTGAATTTTTTCTTCAAGTCTTTCAGCTTGAGAAATGTCGAGTGTGTTCTTCCCTTTTTGTTTTCTATCACCAGGTCTTTGCACATTTCATTATAAGAATTGTCTTTGTCTTCTCGAGGTGCTCTTTGAACTCTTCTGTTCAACTCTTTTATCTTGTCATTTCTTCCATTTGCTTTAACTACTCTCTGTTCAAGGGCAAGTTTCAGAGTCTCTTCTGACATCCATTTTGTTTTTTTATTCCTTTCCTGTCTTTTTAATGACCTTTTGCTTTCTTCATATATGACGCTCTTGATATCATCCCACAATGCATCTGGTTTTTGGTCATTGGTGTTCAATTAATCAAATCTGTTCTTTATATGGTCTCTAAATTTAGGTAGGATTTAGCCAAGGTCATATTTTATCTTTTGTGTACTTATTTTAATTGTCTTCATCTTCAACTTGAACTTGCATATGAGCAGTTGATGGTCTGTTCCACAATCAGCTCCTGGCCTTGTTTTGGCTGAAGATATCAACCTTTTCCATTGCCTCTTTCTGTAGACATAGTTGATCCGATTCCTGTGTAGCCCATCTGATGAGGTCCGCGTGTATAGCTACCATTCATGTTGTTGAAAGAAGGTATTTGCAATGAATAAGTTGTTGGTCTTACAAAATGCTATCATGTGATCTCCAGCATCATTTCTATCATTAAGGCCATGTATTCCAACTACCAGCAGTTCTTCTTTGTTTCCAACTTTCACATTATAATCACCAATAATAATCAATATATCTTGATTGCATATTTGGTCAATTTCAGTTGGTAAAAATCTTCAATTTCCTCTGTCTTTGAAGGTTAGTGAGTAAATTTGAATAATAGTAGTATTAACTGGTCTTCCTTGTAGGTGTATGGATATTATCCTATCATTGCTAACATTGTACTTCAGGATAGGTCTTGAAACATTTTTTGTGGCAATGAATGCCACAACATTCCTCCTAATTTGTCATTCCTGGCATAGTATATCATACGGTTGTCTGATTAGCCAAAATCAGTCCATTTCAGCTCACTAATACCATGGTGGTGTAGTGCCTAAGGCATTTGACTGCTAACCAGCAGGCTGGTGGTTCAAACCCACCAGCCACTCCTCAGAAGGGAGACCGGGCAATCTACTTCCATAGAGATGCTGCCTCAGAAACCTAATCATTTTTTGTGCATTCCATTTCATTTTGACAACTTCCAATTTTCCTAGGTTCATACTTCACATATGCCAATTTCCAATTATTAATAGATGTTTGCAGCTGTTCCTTCCCATTTTGAGTTGTGTCACCTCAGCAAATGGAGGTCCCAGAAGCTTTACTCCAGCCATGTCATTAAGGCAACTCTTTGAAAAGGCAACTCTTCCCTAGTCATATTTTGAGTCCCTTCCTACCTGAGGGGCTCATCTTCTGGCACTGTATCAGACAGTGTTTCAGGGCTATTCATAAAGCTTTCCATTAATATATCAGACAATATTTCACTGCTGTTCATAAAGTTTTCACTGGCCAGTACTTTCAGAAGTGGATGGCCCCTTCCCTCTTCCAAGTCTGTCTTAGTCTGGAAGCTCTACCACCATGAGTGATCCTGCTTGTATTTGAAATACTGATGGCATAGTCTCCAGCCTCACAGCAACATGCAAACCACTACAGTAAGACAAACTGACAGACGAGTGGTGACCAATAAGGATCTCGTATCCAGAATATATATAAACCAAAAACCAAATGCATTGCCGTCTAGTCAGATCTGACTCATAGTGGCCCCTCCTTGGGTTTCTGAGGCAGTATCACCATGGCAGTAGATTGCCCAACCTTCCTTCCGAGGAGTGGCTAGTGGGTTTGAACTGCCAGCATCCTGATTAACAGTCAAATGCCTTAGGCAATATATCACCATAGCTCCTAGAATATATATAGAACTCTTATAACTCAATAATAAAAATACAAATAACGCATTTTAAAAATCCTAGGCAATATATCACCATAGCTCCTAGAATATATATAGAACTCTTATAACTCAATAATTAAAAATACAAATATCGCATTTTAAAAATGGGCAATGGATTTAAATTCACATTAAAAAAGAAAAGAATATATAAATGGCCAATAAGCATATGAAAAGATACTAAAAGTCACAAAGTCATGAGTCATCAAAGCAATGAAAATCAAAACCCAAGATACCCTCCCACAAACCAGATATTATCAAGTGGATTCTGACTCATGATGGCCCCATGTGTATTGAGTAGAGCTGTGCTCCATGGGGTTTTTCAATGGCTGATTTTTTGGAATTAGATCAGAAAGGGCTTTCTTCCAAGGCACCTGTGGGTGGACTCAAACTTACAATGTTTCAGTTGGCAGACGAGAGCATTGACTGTTTGCACCATCCAAGGGCTCTGTCACATCCAGTAGGATGGCTAAAATAAAAAAGTCAGATAATAAATGTTTAAGAGGATGTGGAAAAAATCAGAATTTTCATGCACTGCTAGTTGGAATGTAAAACTGTTCACCCACTTTAGTAAACAATTTGTCAGTTCATCAGATGATTAAAAATAGCATTACCACATAACCCAGGAATTCCACTCCTAACTATATTCTCAGCAGAAATGAAAACTTATGTCCATCTCATTTGGACAAAAATGTTTTAACAACATTATTCATATTAACCAAAAGATAGAAACAACCCAAGTGCCATCAATTGATAAACATATAAACCAAAAGTTTTATTTATATCCATAAAATGAAATATTTGGCCATTAAAAAGTAATGAAGTGCCTACTACAACATGGATAAGCTTTGAAAACATTATGTGAAACGAAGGAAGCTAATCACAAAAGAACACATTTTATGTGGTTTATATATAAAATATCTGGAATAGGAAAATCAATAGAGACAGAAAATAGATCAGTGGTCATTTAGGACAATGGGAAGATAGGGCTTAGGGGGATGATAGCTAAAAGGTACAGAGTTTCTTTTTCAGGTGATGAAAATGTTCTAAAATTGACTATGGATGGTTGCACATATCTGTGAATAGACTAAACACCATTGTATTGTATATTTTAAATGGATGAATTTATATTATGTAATTATATGTCAGTAAAGTTGTTAAAAAATCCAATATTCATTTACAGTTTTTTAAAAAGTGCAAATTGTGAATGGAATAGAATATCCTCAATCTGATAAAAGACTTCTATAAAGAATTAAAGATAATATTATACTCATTGGTGAAATAACTTCCCCTTAAGATCAAAAAAATGCCCACTCTCACCATCTCTATTGCATATCATACTAGAGGGCAAAACTAGTTCAATAAGGCAGGAAAACAAAATAAAAAGCTTAGATATTGAAAAAAAAAAAAAAAAAGGAATTAAAACAGTGTTTATTTGCAAATGGCATAATTGTTTATGTAGAAAATTATAGGTAATCTACCAGTTAAGTAATGTAATTAGCAAGTAAAGTCAGCAAGTTTGCAGGATGCAAGGTCAATATATGATGCAATTGTATTTCTATATATTATTGTTAGCTGCCTTCAAGTTGGCCCCAACTCATGGCAACCCCATGCACACTGGATCTAAATATTCCCCACAGTCAGTTGTGATCCATCCCAAGGTTTCAATTGTCTGATTTGTTTGAAGTAGATCACCAGGCCTTTCTTCCTAATTTCTATACAAACCAACTTCCCTGGAGTGGATTCTGACTCATAGTGACCCCCAGTTGGGTTTCCAAGGCTGTAAGTCTTTACGGAAGTAGATTGCCTCATCTTCCTTCTGCAGAGCAGAATGGCTGGCAGGTTTGAACCACAGACTTTATGATTAGTGGTCAAATGCCTTAGGCACTACACCATCAGTGCTCCTTAATTTCTGTATACTAGGAGCATATAGGTTAATTCATTTATAAATCAAAACACAAATCCATTACCATCAAGTCAATTCTGACTCATGGCAAACCCATGTGCTACAAAGTAGAAGTGCACTGCACAGGGTTTCTTGGATGTAATCTTACATAAGCAGATGGTCAGGCCTTTCTTTCACAAAGTCGACTGAACTGCTAACATTTCAGTTAGCAGCCAAGAGCAAAGATGTATTTATAATAGAGGTAAAAAATAATGAGGGATTAATTTAGTAAAAACATGCTGCCAAGGGGGCAGGGAGGCCACATCTTCTGACCTCTTCTAACCCCACAAGAGGAAGACAGAATCACCGTCAATAGCCCAAGGTCTATTCCTGCGAGGCGAGACATGCTGCCTCCCTCCATCCCTTTCCCCAACCCTGATAACAACCACTCCTCCTGCAGCACCCGCCACCTCTCTGCTGGGTTCGATAATTTACTGCAGTGGCCACACAGAACTCATAGATTGTGGGGTTTATTAGGGAAGCACCAGGCTACAATTCAAGTTCAGAAACAATGCTCAGTTTCTCTCAGCCCACCATCTCTCAGCCAACAGTCTCTTTCAGTCTCTTTCCCAACAATGTGTGTCTCTTGGTTTCTCTCAGCAGTGTGTGTCTCTCAGGAATGTATTTCTCTCAGCATTACATCTTTCTCAGCCAGCAGTCAGAGAGATTCCTTCTGCCTCTAGAAGGGCTTCTTTTTGAGCCTGGTAGAGTGGCCAAACTAACCAATCCCAACACCAGAATTCTATACACCTGAGAGAGACCAGAAAATTACTTGGTGCTTCATTCAACAGAAATACTCCAGGTGGATAACTTTAATAATCAGGAGCTCCTCAGTTGCTCATGGCAAATTGCACCAGGGAGTTTACAAAGACTTATGGCTAGAAAAGCCATACCAGGTAAATTACTACACTGCACATGCATACTCTACCTTAAAATTACAACATAGCTGAGAGAAATTAAAGATGACTTAAATAAATTGGGAGATTCCAAATTACCAAAAGGTCATTTTCCCCAGGTTGATCTATAGATTCAGTGCAATCATAAAAAACACTTCACTAGGCTTTTTTGCAGAAACTGACAAGTTGATTCTAAAATTTACAGGAAGATGCAAAGGACCTAGAACTTCCAAAGTAGTTTCAAAAAAGAATAATGGAATTTGAGGACTCATACTGACTTCAAGATTTAGTATAAAGTTATGATAATAAAGATAATATTGTATAGCATTATATTAATAAATCAATCAATGGAACAGAACAGAACACAGAAATAAACCCTCAATTATTACAAAAAAAACAAAGCAAACTCATTGTCATCAAGTCATATCTGACTCATAGCGACCCCTCCTTGGGTTTCTGAGGCAGTATTACTACAGAAGTAGATTGCCCAATCTTCCTTCTGAGAAGTGGCTGGTGGGTTTGAACTACTAGCTTTCTGGTTAGTAGTCCAATGCCTTAGGCAGGCACTATACCACCAGAGCTCCCCTAAATTATAGTCATTTGATTTTCATCAATGATGCCAAAGTGATACAACAAATCAAGGAAATTCTTTACAATAAATGATGTTGGAACAACTGGATATCCATATGTTGTTATGTGCTGTCGAGTCGGATCTGACTCATATTGACCCCTCCTTGGGTTTCCTACCAGAGCTCCCAAATATCCATATAGGAAGAAAAAAAATAACTAACTAGATCTCCTACCTCATGCCATAGACAAAATTAATTAGAGATGGATCCTAGAACTTAATATATGTCTAAAATTATAAGAGTTTCTAGGAAAAAAAATAGGAAGCTATTGCCATGATTTATAAGTAGGCAAATTTTCTTAAGGCACAAGACAATAATCATGAAAGAAAAGAATCAATAAATCAAACTTAAAATTCAAAACTTCTGTTCTTCAAAAAAGACCTTAGAATATGAGTAGTTATCCCATAGACTAAAAAGTAGTGATATGTACATAATGCGGATAAACCTCAAAAACATATGTTCTGTGAAAGATTCCAGATACAGATGTTTTATGATTTAATTTACATGAAATATAAAAATGCAAATTATAAAGACAGACAGTAGATTAGTGATTGCCAAGAGCTGGCAGTAAGGAGCTCTGGTGGGGCAGTGCCTAAAGCATTTGACTGCTAACCAGAATGCTGGTGGTTCAAACCCATCAGCTACTACCAGGAAGGAAGATGGGGCAATCGACTTCCATAAATATTTACCACCTCAGAAACCCTATGGGGGTTGGGTTGCTATGAGTTGTAACAGACTCTATGGCAGTGAGGTTTTTTTGTTTGTTTAGAGCTGGCAGTGGTAGTTGAGGAGTGGTTGTAAATGACCACAACGGTTTGTTTGTTTCTTTTAAAGTGATGAAAATGTTCTAAAATTAGTGTTGATAGTTGCATAACTCTGTCAATATACTAAAAATCATTGATATAAACACTAAAAATGAGTGAATTTTATAGCATTTTAAATAATGTCTGAATAAATGTGTTAGTATTTTAAAAAGTATTTGAAGGGGGTAGAAGAAAATATAAGTGCAGTGTGCCTTTGAAAGCAGGGAGATGAGGTGAGAAATTAAAAAATTTGGGAGGCACCAAGACAAGTTTTAATTCTAATCAAAGAATTATAATCAAGTCTACTATTCATTCATTCATTCACTCAATAGAATATGTTTTTTGAGCACCTTCTATGTGCCATGAACTGTTCCCAACCCTTGAGATAGATCAATATCTCTGCCCTTTTGGAGTTTATGTTCTAATGGGCAGGGGAAGGCAAGAGAGTCAGATGATAAACAAGAATTCTAATAAATAAATAAATAGCATGTTAGAGATGCTACGTATATCAAAAAAGGACATGAGGAATCTGAAGTGAGTGGGTGGTGCAGACAGGTGTGTTGTTGCTATTTTCTTTCTTTCTTTCTTTCTTTCTTTCTTGTGATTTGGGTGAAGATTTACAGACCAAATTCACTTTCCATACAGCAGTTCACATATACTTT
>NW_006921619.1:1443142-1449235 GCF_000298275.1 Orycteropus afer afer
GCAAAAGTCCACAGCTCAGCCCACCTTTCTCTTCACCTTCTCAATTTGTTCCCCAGCCACCATGCAGTCCTCCATGCAGTCCCTGGCTAGCAGGGTGATTTTTAGGTTAATTTTTTGGTCCTACCACCACTCGGGATCTCCAAGCCATCTGTGCCGTCAGGGTCGCTCAGGTCACTGACAGACCGCAGCTCGGTGTGTCTCCTTTTTTTGGTATTTTCACGCACATTCTTCTGCTAGTTGAGGTTTAGTCCACTTTTGTATCCTTCCCTTCAAGGCTCAGGGGTCTAAGATTATCTTCCGTGTCTGTGTTAATTGGTTTCCCTTTTCTTTGTTGAAGAGGGTCTGTGCAGTCCTTCTGCCTAGTCCGCCATCTTGCCAGATGAGTTCTATTGTTGCTATTTTCAATGAAGTAGTCATCGTGGCCCATTGAGAAGATGACATTTAAGCAAAGACTACAAGAAAGGGTAGCTCTGGTGGCATAGTGCCTAAGGTATTTGACTGGTAACAGAAGGCTGGTGGTGCAAACCCACCAGCCTCTCCTTGGAAGGAAGATTGAGCAATCTACCTCCCTAGGGACACCACCTCAGAAACCCAAGGAGGGGTCACTATAAGTCAGATCTGACTTTATAGCAGTGAGTTTTTTTTTTTTTTTTTGGTCATTGTTTGTTTGTTTAGAAGAAAAGGAGGGACCTAGGAATGTAAAATATAAGGTGAGGGAGAGTACCCACCCACAGTGCTTGGAAAATAACAAGAAGGTGATTGTGATTGGAGTGGAGTGATCCAGTGGGAAGAGTAATGATGAGTCAGAGAAATAAAGGTAAAGCAGATGGAAAAGGCTATTGAGACAACTTTAGCTTTTCCTCTGAGTTAGATGGAAAGCCATTGAATGATATTGAGAAGAATCTCATGGTCTAACTTACATTGTAAAGGCTTGGTGTGGCTTCTGTGTTGTGATTATGATTCTGGTTATGGATTCTTACAAGTACTATAGAAACATAGTTAGGAGCCCTGGTAGCACCATGGTCAAGTGCTCAGCTACTAACTGAAAGGTTGGGGGTTTACACCCACTTGGTGGTCCATGGAAGAAAGACCTGGTGAACTGCTTCCAGAAAGACTACAGCCTAGAAAACCCTATGGGGCAGTTCTATTCTGTCACATGTCGACTCAAAGGTAGTTGTTATAGATTGAATCATGTCCCCCAAAATATGTGTTGTAAATCCTAAAGTCCATGACTGTGGTTATAATCTCATTTGCTAATGGGTTGTCTTTGTTATGTTAATGAGGTGGGATTAGTGTAGGGGTGTCTTGATTCAGTTGCTTTTGAGATGTAAAAGAGATTAAACTAGCAAACCAACAGTGCAGAGATGAGGGAAGAGAAATACAAAGGTACACGAAGAATGCCCAGGAGCAGAAGTTCAGAAAAGACAAGGACCTTCCCCCTGAGCCAACAGAGAGATAAGCTTTCTCCTAGAGACAGCACCCTAAATTCAGAATTCTAGCCTCTTAACAAGGAGCTCTGGTAGCATAGTGCCTAAGGCACTTGACTGCTAACCAGAAGGCTGGCAGTTCAAACCCATCAGCCACTCCTCGGAATGAAGGTTGGGCAATCTACTTCTGCGGTGATACTGCCTCAGAAACCCAAGGAGGGGTCTCTGAGAGTTGGTCCGACTCGATGGCACATAAAAACAACAACAGCCTCTTAACTGTGAAAGAATAAATTTCCGTTTGCTAAAGCGACTCATTTGTGGTATTTCTGTTATAGCAGCACTAGATAAGTAAGACAGTACCCAACAAAAACATGAGAAACGTGAATATGGGGGGAAAAATGTATTTCCAAATTATCAGGCCCCCAAACCTTGCCACAGACCTGCTCTGGGGAGGACACAGAGCATGAAGTACCACCCTTTACACCAGTGCCACTAATGTACCAGAAACTCAACTTTATAGCCACTGCTACCCTCCACCTCCAAGAGGGTGTTTTGCTGCCACACTTACAGACTGCAGACTCAGCAGTGCCTGCTTCCTGACATTGTTTACCTTCAACTCAAAGTCTCACATAGATGCAATTGATTGGTGGGACCCACATAGGCTGGAAATGGAAATTTACAGGTCCTAAGCTCAAGAGGTAGGGTTTATAAAGCAGGAGGCTCCCCAGACAAAGAAAACGTGTGTAAAAGATGTTGGATAGTCAGAGAAAGTGCAAAAGTCACTCTACTTGCCCTTGAATAGGCAACAATCAGTTGTTGGAAGTAACAAAGTAACTTTAAACCAAGATGCAAAATAATTGCCCCAAGAGAGTTATAAAGCAAGTATTTTGTTCTCTAAGTCAAAAGCAATCACATTTGCAAGAAGAATAAACAAAAATTTTCTGGAATAAATAAAATTTTAAATGGGTTTGAAAGACAGGAAGAGTGTAAAATAGAACTTGAGGAGGGTACCTAGTTCACAATTTCTCCACGGAACAGCCTGGCAACACTTTTGTATGCTCATAAACAAAACTGAAAATCTTTGCAAATGTATTAATCAAAAATTTTTCTTTGAAGCCAAAGTGAATGAAAGACAAAAGATATTTGGATATTTGTTATATATAGTAATCTAGGCTTCACTAAACATGGAACAAATTGGAAATAAACACAGATATTGAACACCAATGACGGAAAACCATACAACTTCTGGGGTGACATCAAGAACATCATCTATAAAGAAAGCAAAAGGTCATTAAGAAGACAGGAAAGGAAGAAAAGACCAAAATGGATGTCAGAAGAGACTCTGAAACTTACTCTTGAACAGAGCCAACGTAAGCAAATGGAAGAAATGACAAGAAAAAAGATATTTGCAATGATTAAATCATTGGTCTTGCAAAACTCTGCCATGCACTCTCTGGCATTGTTTCTATCACCAAGACTATATTTTCCAACTACTGATGCTTCTCTCTTTCCTACTTTCACATTACAATCAGCAGTAATTAACAATGCATCTTGATTGCATGTTTCATCAATTTCAGACTTGATAAAAACCTTCAATTTCTTTATCTTTGGCTTTGGTGGTTAGAACATAAATTTGAATAATAGTCACATTAGCAGATCTTCCTTGTATGCATCTGGATATTATCCTATCACTGACAGCATTGTACTTCAGGCTAGATCTTGAAATCTTCTTTTTGATGATGAATAAGATGCCATTCTTCAGATCACAGACCATATGATTGTCTGATTCAAAATGACCATTGCAAGTCCATTTCAGCTCACTACTGCCTAAGATATTGATCTTTATCCACTCCATTTATTACAACATCCAATTTTCCTAGATTCATACTTTGTACATTCCATGTTCTAATTATTAATGAATGTATGTGGTTGTTTCTTCTTATTTTGAGTCTTTCCACGTCAGCAAATGAAGGTCCTGAAAGCTTTACCCCATCCATATCATTAAGGTCTACTCTACTTTGAGGAGGTAGCTCTTTTCCAGTTGTGTTTTGAGTGCTGTCCAACCTGAGGGGCTCCTCTTCCAGAGCTATATCAGACAATGTTCCACTGCTATTCATTAGGTTTCCATAGGCCAATTTTTTTAGAAGTAGATTTCCAGATCCTTTTTCCTAGTCTGTCTTAGTATGGAAAGTGCACTGAAACTGTCCCCCATGGGTGATCCTGCTGGTATTTGAAGTATGGGTGGTATAGCTTCCAGTATCACAGCAACATGCAAGCCATCTATGACAAAATGACAGCCTAGTAGTGGCTATTTGCTAAAACATTTTCCCCTGGAGCCAGCACCCTAAATTCAGACTTCTAGCAAAACTTTTTAGCAAATTGAATAAATCTTTTGATTGTATTTCTAATTGAATTACCGTCTAGTATTTGGAAATTGTAAATATTTTGAAATTTACATTTAAATATATATTGTGGTGTGCCACACAGATTAATCTGAGTTTAGGATAAGACAGGAGAATTATTGTTATAGTTTGGTCCTGTTAGTCATCCCCGTGTCTCATCTCTTATGTGGAATCCCAGTGTATCTTGAGTACCCTGATTGCCATACAGAGGCTTCAACTACTTGCTATCATTTCCTCAGATGCTCATATTGCAACACCTCTCATCCCCTTAGGACACAGTTTTAATTTCCTTGGTCACTTGACTTTTCTACACTCTCTTAAAGAACTCCTGTCAAGGACTGATCAGTTTATATTTGACATTTTTTCCTACATGCATTTATGCCTTGCCAAGACCTTCCTGCTTCCTTCCATGCTTTTGATTTTAATGGTTGATGTGCTGCCAATTGACTCAAGGACCAAGCAATTACAATAATGTTAGCCCTCAGATTTGATTGTATAAATCCAGAACAGTATGCTGCTTTTCTTTTGTACTTAAAGAATGTAACAAGAACAGCATCTAGGAATCAATTTAAGAACAATAAGCTGTTGAGTTAAAGCATTACTGTCATTAAAAGGTATTTTCACAATCCTTGGAACTTTTTAGTGGATGCAATGATTAGATCTAGATTTTCAGCCCACTCCTACTACGACTTATTGGGTGACTTTGGGCAAGTCTCCCTAATGCCTCTGAGCTGCTGCTTTTTATAAAATGAAGAATTGGACTGGATGTTTTCCCAGATTCCTTCAAATTCTTAAATTTTCTGCTTACTAAAATTATTCTAAGAAATACTTTTCAAGTTAACTCCACTTTGATGAACAAAAATTGAAATACAATGGTATTAAAGCTTTGTCAGGGTTATACAGTCAATCTTTTAAGAAACTGATTGGAATCCTAATTCTTGATTCACAGTTAAATTTCTTTATTGTTCTTAAAACTTGAGCAATGTAAAAACTATTTCTAGAGGATAACATATGTTAGACTCTTGATGTTATGTTATTTACTGTAAAATTATTTAAAAACTTAAAATCAGGCATACATTTCTCATGTTTATAGGGCTTACAAAACTGGAGAAAATTGATGAAATAAACATAAGAAAAAAAATTAATTTAATTTATTGAGGTGGATGGTATTTTGCTAAAATGAAGCGATCTGTTGCAAGTTGCATTTGATCCTGACTGTCATGAGACAAGTTTCTTTGAATTTGGCAGGCCTAAATTAATAGTGGGAGCTCTGGTAGCATAGTGCCTAAGGCACTTGACTGCTAACCAGAAGGCTGGCGGTTCAAACCCACCAGCCACTCCTCAGAAGGAAGGTTGGGCAATCTACTTCTGTAGTGATACTGCCTTGGCAACCCAAGGAGGGGTCGCTATGAGTCGGGTCCAACTCGACGGCACATAACAACAACAACAACAAATTAATGGTGCCACATCATGACTCAACTGTCTAACCAGTTTCCTTTTTATGTACAGTAAACTCAGATGCTATTTCACCTCAACTAAGTCCAGGCATGCCATCTGCTTACTTAATCTGCCATTTCCTTTTCTTTTTAGCTTTTAGCAATTAAAATAGTGCAATTTAGTGCCAGTGTAATGATTGTAACCCAAACATGCGTACAGAAGTGAAAAGAAGGACTTTTTATGAATTGTATACGTGAACATAATTTATTTTAACTCCATGTTTCTAGGAAGTCAAAATTGGCATTGATATATATGCTCTGTGGCAGTTTTATGTAAATGCTTTGAGATGACTGAGGGATAAATATGGGAAGAATAATGTGATTGAATTACTTCATTAATAGATCTGAGCCCAAATACTGTGTTCTAAAGCAGGGCTTAGTATATTCAAGTATCAATACCACTATTAAAAATAATAATACAAAAGTAACAAAACTAATAGACATATATTGAATTTTAACTGGTTTCAGCAATATTTTATATGTACATTTATGCTCATTTTATTCTCCCAATTCCATAAGTAAGTAAATTATTCTCACCACATTACAAATGAGGACAGTGAGGCACCAAAGGATGAATAAATTACCCAAGGTCGTATAACCAGTAAAAGACAGTTGTTGTTGTTGTTTGCTATCCAGTCAGACTCGACTCATAGCGACCCCTCCTTGGGCTTCAGAGGTGGTATCACTACGGAAGTAGATTGCCCAACCTTCCTTCTGAGGAGTGGCTGGTGGGTTTGAACCACCAGCCTTCTGGTTAGCAGTCAAGTG
>NW_006921619.1:1453145-1463145 GCF_000298275.1 Orycteropus afer afer
TCCCTCAACATCCATATTCACTCTCTCTCGGGAAGGAGCAGCAGGAGCTCAGCAATATAATACTATCACTGAGTCTAGGTTTCCCTCAAAGATGGACATATGATTTGAGCCAAAGATATTGGAAAGGAGGTTTTCTGGAGACTTCTGAGAAAGAATCTCTTCATATTTTGGGCTGTTTTGTTAAGAAGCCTGGAATTGCTGCATGTTGCACCTGTGAGTGAAGCTGGCCTTAGGATAAAGCTGATGACATGCAAGGAAAGCCAAGAAAGAATGAGAAATTACATTCTTGAAGATACCTTTTAGCTATGGAATCAAATTTACTCAGAGTCCTGAACTACAACAAGACTCTTAGTTACATGAGCCAATAAATCCTGTGTTTTATAAAAGATAATTTTAGCTGGACTTGATGTCACTTACAACCTAATACATACTAGATGATACAAGAAATAAGGAAAGAACTTAGGCTAAGAAGGTAAGAAGTAAATTATTATCACAATTTTATAACTGAGGAAAGCGAGGCACAGAAAGGAAGAATTAATTACCCAAGGTCACATACCAGTAAAGGACAGTGCTAGGGTTAAACACTTAAATGGTTTATCAGTTTGAAAAAGAATTGGATTCGAGAGGTAGAGATTAGGAAGGTGACACAAGACAGAAATAGAGACATTAAGATAGAGCCAGGCAAGTTTGGAATACTGGTCAACGGGGAGTAGAGTTGGGCGATTCTCTGAGGTGAGAGATTGAAACTAAGGGCACCAGGCTGGAGCGGAGCTCTAGATGCTTTACACTGCATGTAGACTCGACTTGGAAAATTGAGGTCAAGAAAAACTACTGTAAGATCATTACTTTTGGCTTTGAAATCACATTTCTCCGCAGAGGAACGAAGACTACAAAATATGGAGCTGTTGTTAAAATATGTTTTTTTTTTTTAAATGTATTGAGACTTTCATTTCCCCCCATTTATTATGTCCATTACAAATAACTAGAAAATCAAACAAAATACATGAAACTACTATTTTCAGATATTGGACAATGCATAGCACAGGATTGTGATCCCTGACATCCCTGGGTGACACAGATGATTAAGTGCTGGGCTGCTAACCAAAAGGTTGGCAGTTCAAAGACACTCAGGAGCACCTTGGAAGAAAGGCCTGGTGATCTTTGTAATGTAGTTCTGCTCTAAAACAGATAGCATCACAGTGAGTCAGAATTGACTCAATGACAACTGTTCTTTTTGTGTGTGTGTATGTGTGTGTGATCCCTGACAAAAGAGAAACAAATGAGGTGAGGATTGTGATTAAATCAATTTTCGTCCTAGAGGCAGTTTCCAGGTTACAAAACCAAACCAAACTCACTGCCGGCGAGTTGGATTCAACTCATGCAATCCCTCCTGGGGTTTCCAAGGCAGTATCACTATGGAAGTAGATTGCCCAACCTTCCTTCTGTGAAGTAGCTGGTGGGTTTGAACCACCAGCCTTCTGGTTAGCAGTCAAATGCCTTAGGCACTACGCTACCAGAGCTCCTTTCCAGGTTACAGAAGGACGGAAAATAAAAACTGAGACAGGGGGTCTCATTGAATTGAAGAGATAAATTAGAGTTTAGAGACACCTAGGTAGCCAGACTTTGTAGGGCTAAGAATTGGAGAGAAGAGAGCTGCACTGAGATAAGTCTCAAGTCTTTGTCTGAGTACTATTGTATTCATGCATGAGAGGAAAACCAGGAAGGCTGGAGAAAAAAGAGTGAGAAGAATCAAAAAGCAATAAGCTTCACAAAGGAATGAAAATAGTCTGTGTTTCTACCAGCCAGAGATCTCATAACACACATGACATTGAGGAGTGTCTTTTGATGTGTCATGCCTTAGCATTGAGACTAAATTTGCCTTAGAATAAATGTTCCTATGAATCTGTCATAATAAGACATAAAAGTAACCCTCAAAAGGACCAAAATGATCCCTAAATTCCTTAACTATGTCTTCGAACAAAATCTTACACTCTTTAAAAGTAAACAACAAAATTCAGTATCTTACAAGGTAAAATTTACAATATCTGACGTTTAATGAAAAATTTGTTTTTAAGTGCCATTGAGCCAGCTCTGACTTATAGTGATCCTATGTACAACAGAATGAAACTGTGGTCCTGGTCCATACTCACAATCTTGGTATGCTTGGGCCACTGTGCATCGTGACAGCCACTGTGTCAATCCATCTCATTGAACGTTTTCCCCTTATTCACTAACCCTCTATTTTATGAAGCATGATATCCTTCTCCAGGGACATGAGCAAAATAGATGAGATGAAGTCTGGCCATTCTCGCTTCTAAGGAGCATTCCAGCTGGACTCCTTCCAGGACAGATTTGTTCTTCTGACAGTCCATGATATTTTCAATATCCTTCACCAACACCACAAGATGCCTCAATTCTTTGTCTTCCTTACTCACTCTCCAGCTTTAACATGCATATGAAAACCCACTGCTTTGAGTCAATTCTGACTCATAGCGACCCTCAGGGTTTCTAGGCTTTTCGTAGCATAGTGGCTAAGACACTTGCCTGCTAACCAGACGGCTGGCGGTTCAAACCCACCAGCCACTCCTCGGAAGGAAGGTTGGGCAATCCTACTTCCGTAGTGATACTGCCTCGGAAACCCAAGGAGGGGTCGCTATGAGTCGGGGCCGACTCAACGGCACATAACAACAACAACAACAACAAACCTTTATGAAAGCAGACTGCCTCACCTTTCTCCAGCTGAGAAGCTGCTGGGTTCAAACTGCAGACCTTATCATTAGCAGCCCAATACCTTAAACACAGCACCACCAGAACTTCTTTTCACATGCATACGAGGCAATTGAAAATAGCATGGCTGTGGTTCTGTGCACCTTAATCTTCAAAGTGACTTTTCTCTTTAACACTTTAAAGAGGTCTTTTGCAACAGATTGGCCTAGTACAATATGACTTCTGATTTCTTGATTGCTGCTTCCATAAGCAGGAGCTCTGGTGGCGTAGTACCTAAGGCATTTGACTGCTAACCAGAAGGCTGGTGGTTTAAACCCACCAGGCACTCTTGGGAAAGAAGATTGGGTAATCTACTTCCTTAGAGATACCTCCTTGGAAAGCCAAGGAGGGGTCACTATGAGTCGACTCAATGGCAGTGAGTTTGAGTTTTTTGGTTTGTTTCCATGAGTGTTGATTGTGGATCCAAGTAAAATGAAATCCCTGACAACCTCTGTCTTTTTTCCATTTATTGTGTTGTTGCTTATTGGTGGAGTTGTGAGAATTTTCATTTTCTTTATGTTGAAGTGTAATCCAGACTGAAGTTTGTAGTCTCTGATCTTCATCAGTAAGGGCTTCAAGTCCTCTTCACTTTCAGCCAGGAAGATTATCATCTGCATGTCAGAGGTTGTAAATGAGTCTTCCTCCCATCCTGATGCTGCATTCTTCTACATACCGTTCAGCTTCTGGGATTATTTGCTCAGCATACAGATTGAACAAGTATGGTGAAAGGATTTAACCCTGACACACACACTTCTTGATTTTAAACCAAGCAGTATCCTCTTGTTCTGTTTGAATGACAACCTGTTGGTATATGCACAGGTTCCTTATGAGTACAATGAAGTGTTCTGGAATTCTCATTCTTTGTAATGTTATCCATAATCTGTTATGATCCACACAGTTGAATGCCTCTGCATAATCAATAAAACACAGGTAAACATCTTTCTGGTATTCTTTGCTTTCAGCTAAGATCCCTTTGATAGCAGCAATGATATCCTTCATTCCACATCTTTTTCTGAGTCTAGCTTGAATTTCTGGAAGTTCCCTATTAAAATAATGTTGCAACTGTTTTTGAATTATCTTCAACAAATTTTACTTGTGTGTGATTTGGTTTTGGTGATATTAATAGTATTATTTAATAATTTCCACATTCTGTTGGATCACCTTTCTTTGGAATGGGCACAAATATTAATCTCTTCCAGTGGGTTGGCCTGATAGCTGTCATCCATATTTCTTGGCATAAATGAATAAGCGCCTCCAGCGCTGCATCCATTTGTTGAAACATCTCAGTTCCTGGAACCTTATTTTTTTGCCAGTTCCTTCAGTGCAACTTGGACTTCTTCCTTCAGTATCATTGCTTCTTGATCATGTGCTATCCCCTGAAATGGCTGAACTTCAAGCAATTTTTTTGGTACAGTGACTATGTATTCCTTCCGTCTTCTTTTGATATGGCCTGTGTTTGTCAATATTTTGCCCATAGAATCCTTCAGTATTGCTATTCAAGGCTTGAATGTTTTCTTCAGTTCTTTCAGCTTGAGAAATGCCAAGCAGGTTCTTCTCTTTGGGTTTTCTAACTCCAGGTCTTTACACATTTCATTAATTTGTCTTCTCAAGTTGCTCTTTGAAATCTTTTGTTCAGCTCTTTTATTTAATCATTTCTTCTATTCGCTTTAGCTACTCTCCAAGAGCAAGTTTCAGAGTCTCTAGTGACATCCATTTTCATCTTTTCTTCCTTTCCTGTCTCTTTAATGATCTTTGCTTTTCTCATGTATAATGTTCTTGATGTCATCCCACAACTCATCTTGTCTTCAGTCATTGACGTTCAATGCGTCCAACCTGTTCTTCAGATGGTCTCTCAATTCAAGTGGGATATAATCAAGGTCATATTTTGGCTCTCATGGACTTGTTTTCATTTTCTTCAGCTTCAAATTGAACTTGCATATTAGAAATTCCTTTTCTGTCCACAGTTAGCTCCTGGCCTTGTTTTGGCTGATGATATTGAGCTTTCCCATCACCTCTTTTCACAGATGTAGTTGATTTGATTCCTGTGTGTTCCATCTGGTAAGGTCCACATGTATAGTGGCCATTTATGTTGTTGAAAAAAGGTATCTGCAATGAATAACTTGTTGGTCTTGCAAATGAAATAAAAAATTACCAGGGATAGAAATAAGCAGAAAAAAAGACCGATGAACAGGATAAAAATCAGACAATAGAGAGATACCTAGAATAGATGAAATTAGTAGATAAGAACCTAGAAATAGCCATTATACATCATTTCAATATCTTCAAGATTATGAAGGAAAACATTTCCTTTATAGAAATGGAAGATACAAAAAGATTGAAGTGGCTCTTCTAGACATGAAAAACATAATCACTGAAATTAAAAAATATATTTAATGGGCTCTGCTTAGGGCATAGAAAGTTGAAAAGAACATGGCTCCCTTTGTAAACATGAACATAATCCAGTTAATCTGAAAAATCATAACATTTACCAAGTCCATTAGAGAGCTGAGTCCATAAAACAACTGTTGTTGCTATTTGCTGTGCAGTTGGACCAGACTCACAGAGACCCCTCCTTGGGTTTCTGAGGCAGTGTCACTATGGAAGTAGATTGCCCAACCTTCCTTCCAAGGAGTGGTTGTTGGACTTGAACTGCCAGCCTTCTGGTTAGCAGTTAAATGCCTTAGGCACTACACTACCAGAGCTCCTAAAAACAACTAGGAGACTGGATTCAAGAGTGAAAAAACCCTTCTGAGGCAAAGTGGGCCACATAAATTGTTTTAACCTTTGTTAGAGCTTCAGGAGTGTCTGCCAAAAAGACAAGAGCTAAAATTTCAATGATTTTGTAAAGGGTGACTGTGTGCTAACAGTTCAAAATAACTGGGAGTCCTAGACTGAAGAGGAGGCCACACTCCCATGCACGTGCTTCCTTTGGGAACTAATAATGGAGACTTTGAGCAGGGCAGGACACCAGCTGATGTTCATTAAAGTTTTTCATCATATTTGAATATTTTTAGCCATTATTTTTTCCAAATATTCTGTCTACCCTTTCTCTAGAAGTAATGGATCTTTGCCTGGGCCATGGGAGTGGAAGGGCTTTTGCTCCTCCCCCAGGAGCTCTGGTAGCATAGTGGCTAAAGCACTTGACTGCTAACCAGAAGGCTGGCGGTTCAAACCCACCAGCCACTCCTCGGAAGGAAGGTTGGGCAATCCTACTTCCGTAGTGATACTGCCTCGGAAACCCAAGGAGGGGTCTCTATGAGTCGGGGCCGACTCGACGGCACATAACAACTTCAACAACAACAGCAGCTCAAGGATTTTCCTTTATATGAGAAGAGAAAGCAGGGAACCGGGCCAAACAGATGGACTTGAAAGGAACTAGCGGAACCAGGCTCCTCCTTGTTTCCTTAAAGCCAGTGCTCTGTGCAAAACACTGAAACTCACTGCCATCAAGTTGATTCTGATTCATAGCAGCCCCCTTTGGCTTTCTGAGGTGATAAATCTTTACGGAAGTAGATTGCCCAGTCTTCCTTCCACGGAGTGGCTGGTAGGTTTGAACTACCAATCTTCTGGTTAGCAGTGAAATGCCTTAGGCAGTACACCACCAGGGCTCCGTGGATGAGGAACAGAGGAACCGGAATCACTTAAGACATCCAGGAGAAAGGGAACAAGATTGAGGGTTTTTTTTTGTTTTGTTTTGTTTTTTTAATAATAACTTTACTGAAATATAATTTACATAGCATAAAATTCACTCCTTTAAAGGATACAATTTAGTGGTTTTTAGTGTAATCTCAATGTTGTACAGTCATTACTGTATGTCTAATTTAATAACATTTTCATTACCCCAAGAAGACACCCTGCACCTCTTAGCCATTACCTCCCAATCCTTCTATCCTCCTTAGCCATAGGCAATCAATACAGATTTATCTATCTCTGTAGCTTTATCTGTCTCTGTAGATTTATCTGTTCTGGATATTTCATATAAATAAATGCAGTGCTCTGCTGTCTAGTCAGGTCCGACTCACAGTGACCCTCCTTGGGTTTCTCAGGTGGTCTCACTATGGAAGTAGCTCACCCAACCTGGTGGTGTAGTGCCTAAGGCATTTGACTGCTAACCAGAAGGCTGGCGGTCCTCCAGCCACTCCTCCGAAGGAAGGTTGGTCAATCTACTTCCGTAGTGAGACCACCTGGGAAACCCAAGGAGGGGTTGCTATCAGTCAGATCTGACTGGATGGCAGTGGATGGGTTCTTTCCGAGGAGTGGCTGGTAGGTTTGAGCCTCCAGCCTTCTGGTTAATACTCAAATGCCTTAGGCACTATGCCACCAGAGCTCCAATTTCATATAAATAGAGTTATACAAATATGTTGTCCTTTGTGGCTGGCTTCCTTCCCTTACCATAGTGTTTTCAAGGTTCCTTCAGGTTGTAGCTTATATGTTGTTAATTGTTATTGCTAAGTAATAGTCCATTGTATGGATATACCACAGGTTTTTTTTTTTTTTTTTTAAGTATACTCGTCAATTGATGAGTTGTTTCCTTTTTTCTTTTTTTGGCTATTATGAAAAATGTTGCTATGAAATTGTGAACATGTTTTTGCATGGACATATGTTCTCATTTCTTTTGGAATTCTGAGTGAATTCTTGTTTAACATTTTGAGGAAATGTCAAATTGTTTACCTAAATGGTTGCACTGACTTGAATGGTGGGATAAAGATCTCCAAAATTCTAGTTGATCATAAAAGGGATGAGTATACTGGAAAAAATTATAAAACTCAAGTTTTTCAGAACTCTGTACGTTAACCAAATGTTTGTAACCATCTGAGGAATGTTTATTAAAAAGCAAAGGAAAATAAAAAATGACAATCTCAGAGAGAACATTGAGTTTTGTGGTGTTTTGATTCGCTGTATTTTCTTCCTTGTCTCCCCGCCTTCATGGTAGCCTTGAAAACTAGAAACTTTGCAATCATAGTGTCTGTGAAAACCAGAAGCAACTAGAGGGGACAGACCAGATCTGGAAGACCCCTAAAACTCATCCCCAAGAATCCTCACTATTTGATCTTTCTGGAAGAACCCTGAAAAAGCTCCAATTACAGGGCTTGTTGTTATTTAACATAAGAACTCACTTAGTGAGAAAAGCCCTATTTCTAGGTTTTTTTTTTTTTATTTTTTTAAATCTGTGGCAGCTGTTTAACATTGCAGCTACCTGAAATGGTGATACCAGTTGGGGCAAACAAGAGGCTTTTACTACTGAGTAGGCTTCCAGATGTTAGTGAGGAAGTTTGTCTTATTCAACCATGTGCCAGGCACTTTACACATGTTACCAAAACCCACGGCCATGGAGTTGATTCTGAGTCATAGTGACCCTATAGGACAGAGTAGAACTGCCCATAAGGTTTCCAAAGCTGTAAATCTTTATAGAAGCAGACTGCCTCACCTTCCTCCAGGGAAGCGGCTGATGGGTTTGAACCACCGACCTTTTGGTTAACAGCTGAATGCTTTCATCACTACACCACCAGAGCTCCTTTACATATGTTTCTTTTAAAAATTTTTACCTTTGACATGAATGTGTCTCAGATATAGTAAAAAATCAAGTTAAATCCTCAAATGTTAAGAGTCCATGCATTAGCCTATCAGCAACTTTATCCTATTTTCCTAGTGAGGCACCATGGGCCAACCTACTCTGAAAACAGGCTTCCATTTTGGTCTTTTGTGGTCCATTGAGCACTCCAGGTCTTTGATTGGTGAAGCACAATCCAGATCTCTGGTCTGCTGTGGGTTGGGCGTTAACCTGTTGCTTGGTTTGCACTTGTGCTGACATTCCACACTGATTGGAATGGTCATCCTTCACATGAACTCCTCAGTTCTTTCTTTTATTTCATTTTATTTTTAGTGAAAATATACTCCCACAGTTTCTAGACATAAGGATAAGTGACGTTGGTTACATTCTTCACAGTGTGTCAACATTCCCGTTATTTCTGTTCTAGTTTCACTTCCATTTACTTAATCTCCCTGCTCCCCAACCATTTACATTTTATAGTAACTGTTGATTCTTTTCTGTTTTTTTTTTTTTTTTTTTTTTTTTAAGTAGCACAATACTCAAGAATAGATGACACTTTTTACTCTGTGGGCTAAACTGTTAGTTTATTCTGAGCTTTCTTTGTCCTTTGGATGTTGGAAATTAGGCGTCCCAGTGGCCTCTCTGAGGCAAGCTTCTGAAACATACATCACTCCCTATTCTTTGTTGGTCTGCCTTCTCCCAACAATCCTTTTCTTGGATTCATATTGCTGAGACTCCAGCTTATCTCAGGCCTATATGAGATGGTATCATAGCTACCACAGTTGGCATAACCCTCTCACAGACATTGCTGTAAGCCTTCACTGCGTTCCTTGCTCTTTAAGCCAGTCTGACACCTGGGCATGCTCAGCCATCATACCAACTGGGAGCTAAGTTGCTGCTACATGAAAACTGTTCTTAGTCATCATCATGTCCTTTTCTTCTTGGTTCCTAAATATTTTCACTCTGAAACAAAGAGAGGTGTAACTTTTGACATTGCTGCCCTAATTCTGATGCTATTTGTGAACCTTTGAATGTGGTCTTCTTGATGTTTAATTTGCGCTCTACCTAATATAGTCTTCCCCAATGGCTCTCTTCCACCTATGCTCTCTTAACCTTGACACTTAGAATTCATTCCAGGTTCCAGGATCTTGGCCAATGTCTCTCTAGGATTAAGCCACACACACTACCAGCAGAGGGATTTAGACACACAGCTCTCTTTTTTGTTCTTCTTCAGCATTCTTATAAGCACTTGATGCTGAGGATAGATTAGTAAAAACTTCTACATACAGAGAAAACATTTGGAATAACTGTTCTCAGGAAAAAGAAAAACAAAACAGAGAAAGATTTAATTTTCACAAAGGAAGTTATTACCCTCAAGTAACTTGATAAGTAATTAAATCCCCATTTGTTGAGATAGGTACTGGGCATATGCTATTTTTATAAATATACATCTGAAATAGGAAATATTTTTTCATGGATAAAGTGGTGCATATTTTTGTTAGACAAACCATTCAGGATACAGTGATCTCGGCTAAGATGAGGGGTTTTCTACCAATTAGCCATGAGCCTAGCTATCATGAATCACTGCCAATGTGAGGTGGATTAGAGAAGAAATGTCTTCTTTTAAAAGCCATGATAGCTATTATTTATTGAACACTTACTATGGCCAAATACTGTACTGTC
>NW_006921619.1:1468428-1478167 GCF_000298275.1 Orycteropus afer afer
ATCCCTATCTTTATTGTACATCTTTTGCTCCAAAAAATGTTTGGTTACATTTGTTTCCTGATCATTACCCCTGTCTTTTTCGTTATAACTTTAAAGTATTGTATGCAAATCTTTAAATCTACAATTTTCTAAATAACTACATCAGTATTTCCACATCGGTGAAATTCATTGAAAAAAATAATTAAAAGGCTAATTTAAGATTTTGAAAGCAAATATTTTCCACATTGACATTTATTTAAATCTTTTCTTTCATGATTTCCATGTGAACTCTGGAAGTAGGGAGCTGGAAGGTGTGTGCTACTTTTGCATTAGTGCCTCCAGTGTGGGAGAGTAGCATGAACACTGCTTGAGCGAGTCACCATTTTGACGATGAGCCAGATGTGTAGTGGTGTTATGATGGACAAGGAAGTCTTGAAATAACATGCTGCAGTCGGCCTATGACTCACCAGTATGTGTGTGTGTGTCTGGGTGTCCTCAAGCAATGTTTTCAGCCAAATGGTGCATAAAAATACTGACAATATTTTACCTCCGGTTGAATTTTGTGATTATCAACTATGGATTTTCAAGAAAGATGCAAAAAGGCAAATGTTTCAAAGCATATCTAACTCATTGAGGAGCTGTAATTAACTAGGAGCACATATTGGGAATATTGCTGCATTAACTTAGAAACCTGGGAATAACCATTTAAAAATATCAAGGAGCCCTGGTGGTGCAGTGGTTAAAGCACTTGGCTGCTAACAGAAAGGTTGGTGGTTCAAACCCACCAGCCACTTCACAGGAGGAAAATGTGGCAGTCTGCCTCCGTAAGGATTTATAGCCTTGGAAAACTATGGGGCAGTTCTACCCTGTCCTATAGGGTCACTGTAGTTGGAATTGACTTGCCAGCAATGGCTTTTTGAAGATATACATATATATAAAACTAAAGCCCGAACCCATTGTATTGATATATATACTTATTGAACTGGTTGGTTTAGTTAATGGAAAGATAAGCATTTTTGTTGTTATTGTTCCTTCTGTCATTATTATGGTGTTCCCTGTAATGATCAGGTACTCTTCTTATCTGGGTTTATTCAAAGATACTGAATAGGCTGTTATCCTCATTCTCATTCTCATTCTTCTCAAGTTGGGAAATGTAGAGTGCTCAAAAGACAACAGGGTCACAGATACATTGAGATAGTGAGGCATTTACCGATTCTATTACTCTAATGCTGTGATTTTGCCATATTAGGAAAGATCTGTATCTTTGAAGTGTTTGATTGACATTTTCACCTCCTGTCTTCATTTTTTTGGGGAAGTTATTGTCAGAGGATTGGACAGAATAATTGTCCAATTATTTTGACTTGGACAAAATAATTTTGAAGTCACCATTCCTCTGTGGGGAGATAAAAAGGAAGAGTCATGAGGGGGTGGATTAAATTTGGAGCTCAAATGCTTATCTTAGAAAATGGGGAGGAAAAGGGGAGAGTGATGTGGACCAAGAGAGACAGAAGTTTCTGATAGATGTCCATGGTGCTGCAGCAGGAGAGAGGCTACAGGCACACCTTTCAGAGGTCGCGAGTTCGATTCCAGATCACACAATAAAACGAATATAGCAGTAAAGTGAGTCACACAAGTGTTTTGGTTTCCTAGTGCATATTAGAGTTATATTCACCCACCAGCCACTCCTTGGAAGGAAGGTTGGGCAATCTACTTCCGTAGTGATACTGCCTCGGAAACCCAAGGAGGGGTAGCTATGAGTAGGGTCTGCTATGAGTAGGGTCCGACTTGAAGGCACATAACAACAACAACAACAACACTATAAATTGGGCAATCTACTTCTGTAGAGGTACCACCTTGGAAGCCCAAGGAGGGGTCGCTGTGAGTCAGATTGACTCGATGGCAGTGAGTTTGGTTTTTTTTGGTATAATCTATTAAGTATTCAATAAAACCAAAAAAAAAAAAAAAAAAAAAAAACCAAACTCACATGGAATCGAGTTGATTTCAACTCATAGTGACCCTATAGGACAAGGTAGAACTGTTCCATAGAATTTCCAAGGCTGTAAATCTTTACAGAAGAAGCAGACTGCCTTATCTTTCTCCTGTGGAGTGCTTGGTAGGTTCAAATCACCAATCCTTTGGTTAGAATGCCTAAACCACTGAGTCATAAGTTCAATAACATTATGAAAGAGCTTGAAATATTCTGAGAATTACCAGAATGTGATAAAGAGACATGAAGTGAATACAAGCAGTTGGAAAAAATGGTGCCAATAGACTTACTTGTTGCAGTGTTGCCACAAACCTTCCATTTGCAAAACATGCAGCATCTACCAACTGCAGTAAAGAGAAACACAATAAAACAAGGCATGCCTACATCCTTTACACCTTCTGGGTTAGTGGTATGAGCATTCAGTGTGAAGCATGTGTTTTACTCAGAAAATCCAATTATTTGTTATTTATTTTAAACATTTAATTGTCAAACAGGGAATATAATCATATGCCTAAAAATTAAAAAATATACAAGTGAAAAACTTTGTGCCACCTAAGCCTCCACCACCCAGTTCTTCCCAGAAGCAACAAATATGGTTAATTTCTTCTTCCAGAGATATTTTATGCATTTACAATCAAATGCAGATATATAAATATTTTTCTTCTCATTTATATAAATGGTGGCATAATATACCTACTGTTTCAGACCTGGCTTTTTCATATTATATATATTGGAAACCTTTCCTTATTTGTAAATACAAAGAACTGTATTCTGTTTTTATGGCCACATAGTATTCCATTGAAGGGATGCACCATAAATTATTTAATCATCCAACTATTGATTGCTATTTAGGTTGCTTCTAATCTTTTGCTTTCATAAAGAATGCAGGAATGAGCAACCTTGTACATCTGTGATTTTGCGTGCATGGAGTATATCCTCTTGATAAATTCCTAGGCTGTGTAAATGTATATGCATGTGTAGTTTTCAGTTTTCATCTTTCCACAATTGTGTATGAAGTTATATGTTTCCTCACATCTTAACAGAGTGTATTAAACTTTTTTCTTTCTGGAAGTCTAATAGGTGAACATTCAATAGCCTTTTTAAGAATGAAAGGAAATTTCCTCAAATGGCTGGAATTAGGATGCAGCTGGTCTTGTGTATATGAACGGGGAAGATGGTGCACAATGAGTTTTTAACCCATGCTCTAATGGAATCTTTATCTGAGCTGATGTGTGAGTAACAGATTGAGTGGTATGGTATTATTTTCAAACAGCTCAGCTGGACCAGGGTTAAAAAGTTTGCCTAAATGACATAAATGGTATGACTTCAATTGATATAATCTGTAATTTTGGGGGGAGGAATTTCAACTTTCTTTGAATTTATTAATTTATGAAGCATTTAACAATAAATAAGACCTCATACTTGTGTTTGAGGACAATTCAACGTGATGGGGGAAGATACCCAAGTAAATAGGCAATTTCAGTATAGGGGATTATGGAGGTGAATGTGGATTGCCATAGAAATACTGAGTGGGTGGGACTTAACCCCAGCTTTGGGTGGTAAAGGGTAAGAAACTGAATCCCTTAGGACAACTGAGAGTTAAACAGGTGGAGTAGGGGAGGTGAGAGAGTGAAATGGGTGGAGTATGGGAGTGTTCTGGTTACCTCCTGCCGCTCTGACAAGCATATACCACAAATGGGATGGCTTGAACAAACAGGAATTTATTCTTACAATCTGAAGGCTTTAAGTCCAAGTTCAAAGTGCCAGTCTCTAGGGGCTGCGTGAAAGCCCCTCAACCTTGGGCTTCAGCTCTGCCTCCTGCTTCTGGCCCACTGGAGCTAGAGGCTATTCTACACTCAGACAGCTAGCTGCTGGCTGCTGAGACTGACAAGCGCAAGGTTGACAAGTAAAAAGGCATAGTCCCTATGTTACCAAACCACATGGCAGGCCGTTAACTCAAGTCCATTGAGAGTCCCAAGGTTGGCAGAGCATGGCAGGCTGCTGAACAACGACATGGCTACATGCAGGGTTCAAGCGTGCCATAAGCTAGAGACTGTTCCCAAAGCTTCTACTTATATACGGAAAACAGACCACATACCCAAAGGAGCTCAACTGTTCACGGTAGATTCTGCCATGGAGTTGATTACCAGTCTCATCATGCGAAATACTACATCCAGCTGCCCAGCCACTCAACCAGGCCTAGCCAAATCGACACACAAACTTAACTACCACAGGAAGGTGAGAGAATGGTGAGCAATTTGGGTGATAGTCTGGAAAAAGGAAAGAAGCATTCATTGCAAGGGTCCTGAGGGAAGAGAAAACTTGGAACCGTGGGAGAATTCCAGGTGGTTCAGGTGGGCTGGAGCCTAGAGCTGGACAGTTTCTCTGATTAATACACAGCTTTTGTCTCTGATAAGCCCAGTTATCAGACAAGTCTGAGTCTCTTTCCCTTGTCGTGGACTTTCCTCTGAACTGGAATTTGACAGTAGGTTTTTACTTTCACCCTTGATGAGGCTATAATCTCAACATGGTCAAGGATATATATATATATATATATGATTTTATTTTTTCATATTTTGAAATTTTTTTGACATCAGCAGTGTAGTAAGACAACCCTACCTCTTTTCTCTGCTTTCTCAACATTTTCCTGATTCTTTTTTATTCTCCTTGACTCATACCGTCTTATTCCTTTTTCACACCCTCCTGAAATTTGCGTTACAAGTCTTTTCTGTGATGCCTTTCCTAGTTCTTCCCACACTTTGGTTTTAAATCCTGTGTTTATTTTTTAAGAATTCATTGGCTATTTATTTTGTGCTGGATGTTAGATAATAAGCTAAGGAACAAGGATGAATGAGACCAGTCCTTGCCCTCAAAAAGGTCAAGCTCATACTCTGAGAGTTCCTGGGTGGTGAAAAGGATTAATGTGCTTAGCAGCCTAAAGGTTGGAGGTTTGAGTCCATCCAGAGGCACCTCAGAAGAAAAATGGTCTATTTCCAAAAAAACAGCCATTGAAAACTATGCAGCAAAGTTCTACTCTGGCACACATGGGGTCACCATGAGTTGGAGTTGAGGTGATAGCAACTGGTCTAATATCTGCAAGTACTTTATTACTTCTATTACAGTGTTTATCACATATTGTCTTATATTCCAAGGCAACCTCATTGGCCTGAGAGCATTTTGATTTGATCATGGAGTCTACTGGCACAGCATAGTGCCTAGGACACCCAAATGCATATTGTACAATCATTTCAATTTAAGAAAGAGAAGGATGACATTGAGCATTTACTATGTGGCAGGCACTTGGATAAGTGCTTTACAATTATTATCTCACTTAACTTTTCTTGAAATTCTGTGAAGCAGGAATATTAATGAGTGTCTCCAGTTCACATGGTAGGAAACTCAGAAACAGCACCTCAACAACTTGCCCAGGGTCACACTGTTAAGACGTGGCACAGCCAGGATCTGAATCATACAGTCTGGTTCCAGAGCTCTTGCTTTTAGCCACCATGCTCAACTGGTGTTCTTATCTGTCTGGTGGCGTAGCCTAAGGCACTTGACTGCTAACCAGAAGGCTGGCTGTTCAAACCCACCAGCCACTCCTTGGAAGGAAGATGGGGTGATCTACTTCTGTAGTGATACTGCCTCGGAAACCCAGAGAGGGGTCACTATGAGTCGGGTCAACTCGACGGCACACAACAACGTCACACAGTCACCAGCACGACTGCAGTCCATATGTAATTTTACTTTACTCCTCTTGCATGTCCCTGAGGTTCAGTGGCCTGTGTTTCTATGTTCTGCTGACTGTGAGTCCACAGCTAGGTTTTTACCCCCAGACAGCAGGTAGCGTCTATATTTATCTAGTTTTACATGAAGCTTATAGACAGATGTCTGCATTTGTGTGAGCCTTTAAATGCCATGTGATGATGGTAATGAAGCTGATTTATACTGCTTACCAGATGGGTCCCTGAGGCAACTTGGAAACTGGCATACAATCAAAGGCAACTTGCAGATAGCTGTGAAATGATATTTGATCTGAGTTCTGGGTTTACCTTTAGCAAGTCCTTGGTGTGGGCCAGGATGCCACAGATCTACCCACTGAACTGTCTCTACAGCAATAGACAGTGAATTAGATACACCTGTGATCTAGACAGGTAGCAGGCAGTGGTCAAGTCATGGCCTTTGTATGAAGTCGCCAGCTTTCATTTTGAACATAAATGCTACTGTAATAATCTAATAATAAGTAAATTATAATCTAATAATAATTAACAATCCATCCATGCTTACTTAAAAGTGACAATGTTTTAAATTATTTACCTTCAAATAAAATGAAATCTGCAGTAGGTACCCTGTGGAAAATATGACTTGAACCCCAGTCCACAATGCTCCCCTGTTTCTTTCCATTCTTAAGGACTTGTTTGCCTGTGACTCCTACTGTTCTAGTGCTTTACGTCTGCAAGGGTTTTCTGTGTCAACCTGGTTACAAAATTCAGTGCCTACACTAGTTTATTACTTGAAATCCATTCACAATATCTGAGGACTTCAGTCTCCTAACAGTTTAACTGGTTCTTTCCTCTTCCCTCTCTACCCTGACCTTTCCCTCTACTCCTTCTCTCTTAACCAAACCAAAATCTCTTGCGGTCCCATCAGTTCTAACCCCAGTGACCCTATAGGGCAGAGTCGAACTGCCTCTTGGGGTTTACCAGGCTGTAATCTTTTTGTATGCAGACTGCCTCATCTTTCTCCCATGAAGCAGCTAGAACTGCTGACCTTATGGTTAGCGGCCAAGCGCTTGCGCCACCAGGGTCCCCTCCTTCCCTTTAAGAATAATCAAATTCTTCTCCCTATCTCATACCATGTGGTTTCACTGGATATTTGACCTCAGGTGATGTTTATGCCCTGCAGGAGTTACCTACCCCAAACAAGCTTACTAAATCATCTTCCCAACAAAGTTAATTCTCTTACTAACAGGAATTCTTATACCAGTTGCCAAGAGAACAAAATATTCTTCATCTCACCCTCCTAATAATAATATAACAAAGGTTGAGAATGATTTATTTTCTTTTAAAAAGTAAATTAGAACAGACTCAAGGTTATCTCAGTAATAATTGCAAACTCTATCTCCCTTGCATTCCAATATGTTGTCTTGAATAGGAGTGAAAGCATAGAAGTTACAGCTCAGCTCACTCAAAGGGCATTGAGCACAGGGGTGTTATCTGTGTGTTGCAAAGGACAAAAGAGCTCCTCTATTTCACCTGATTTCTGATGAGTAGTGATCTAGCATCTGCTGCTACATCTCCAAAGCTAAATTTGCAACATCTTAGGCTAACACGCTGTGCTTTGGGCAACAGTGACAATTTAGAAAATTATTCTTTGTATTAGATTTCTGGGGCATCCATGCTTATGTTCTAACTCTACCTATGTGAATCAGACCTGACTAATTTGATTTCAGTTACATTAGTCCAGCATTGTATAATCTCCACCCTAAAACATTTGTCTGTCAAGCTACTTTTTTGCTCCAAATGTCTTGGTGACTCCTCATTACCCAGAGAATAAAATCTTACGTCCATAACAGAATCATGCCCTTGATAAGCTCATTCAAACATCCCTTTCCATGTTAATTTCCTTTATTCCCCTTGTTCTATGTCTCCTGCTCTGTCCTTTTCCCAAATATGAAATGCATTCCTCCTTGTTTTTGTCCTATTTTCCCACCATATGTAAAAAGCTTGCCAAACTGCCCCATGTCTGCTGGTCAGCATCTTATTTATTTTCCAATGGTACTTTCACCTTGAAACTTCCTTGATCTCTCTGGTTAAATGAATAGGTGCCTCTTCTTGGTTCCTTATTGCCACTCTAGACCTTTGCTGTCTGATAATGTAGCCCTTGGCCACATGTGGCTCTTGAGCACTTGAAATGTGGCTAGTCTGAATTGAGATGTGCTGTAAGTTTAAGTTATATACCAGATTTCAAAGACTTAGTACAATAAAAAAAGGGATGTAACATATCTCATTAGTAGCTTTTTGTATTGATTATAAGTTGAAATGGTAATGTTTTGGTTATATTGGTTTACAGAAAACAAATTAATTGTCACATTACTTTTACCATTTTAATTGTGGCTACTAAAAAATGAAAAATTATATATGTGGCTTACAGTTTTGGTTCATATCATAATTCTATTGGATAGCCCTGCTTTACATTATTACAGAAATACCTCATTTTATTTCAGTTTGTTTTACTGCACTTTGCAGATACTGTATTTTTAACAAATTGAGGGTTTGTGACAGCCCTGACTCAAGCAAGTCTATCAGCACTATTTTTTCCCAACAGCATGGGCTTACTTCGTGTCTCTGTATCACATTTTGGCAATTCTCACAATATGTCAAACTTTTTCATAATAGTATTACATTATACACTTAATAGATTACAGTGTAGTGTAAATTTTATATGCACTGAGAAAGCAAAAAAATTGTATGACTTCCTTTATTGTATATACCCTTAATTGTGGTGGTCTGGAACCGGACCTGCAATATTCCTGAAGTATGCCTGTATATGGAATTCAGTGCTAAGCACCTTGGATTATCACTCTTTGTGTGCATTAGTGTCTCTGATGCTGGATTTGTAACCTGGACTTGTAACCTGCTCTACTCCCTTTTCACCCAAAAAGCCTTTCAGTCAGTGGATGTGCAATATATACTAACAAAATAAAAGAGACAAGGTTTTATAAGAAGTCATATTCAAATGTCTGCAGAAACGAACAAAAAGTTTTTTGATTCTTACTCAGGGGCTCCATAGGGTTTTTCTTGCTTTAATGCTTATGGAAGCAGATTACCATGCCTTTCTTTGGTACCAGGCAAGGGGTGGGTTTGAACCTCTAACTATGAGATTAGTAGACAAGTGCTGACTGTTTATGCCACCCAGAGGCTTTTATAGAAACTAAACAATGACATAATTACATGAATCATGTTGGGTTTAAGAGAAATCTCAGAGTTCCGGCAAGATGGTGGACTAGGCAGAAAGACTGCACAGACCCTCTTCAACAAAGAAAAGGGAAACTAATTAATACAGACACAGAAGATAATCCTGGACCTCTGAGCCTTGAAGGGAAGGATATAGAAGTGGACTAAACTCTAACTAGCAGAAGGATTTGCGTGAAAATACCAAAAAAGGAGACATATGGAGCTGCAGTCTGGCAGCGGTGTAAGCGATCCTGACAGCACAGACAGCTTGGAGATTCCCAAGTGGTGGTAGGACTTAAGAATTAACCTAAAAATCACCCTGCTAGCCAGGGACTGCACGGAGGATTGTGCATGGTGGCTGGGGAACAAATGGAGAAGGTGAAGAGAAAGGTGGGCTGAGCTGTGGACTTTTGCTGGTCTGGAAGGTGCCGCCATTTTGTAGGTTTAAAAAGTGGCTTGACTATTTTGTATATTTAAAGAGACAGCGCTCTCACAGATTCCTGGAGTGGTATGACTTAAGAATCAACCTAAAAATCACGCTGCCAGCCAGGGACTGCATGAAGGACTATGCACGGTGGTTGGGGAACAAATGGAGAAGGTGAAGAGAGAGGTGGGCTGAGCTGTGGACTTTTGCCAGTCCAGAGGGTGCCGCCATTTTGAAGGTTTAAAAAGCAGCTTGACTATCTTGGATATTTAAAGAGACAGCGCTCTCACAGATTCCTGGAGCTTAAGAACATGTTCTGCTTTCCAGCAACCCCAAGGACACTTGGGACCTGCAAGACTGACAAGTTTTTGAAGGTTATTCGATTGTAATTTGTGT
>NW_006921619.1:1481567-1486099 GCF_000298275.1 Orycteropus afer afer
TAAACACATTTTGTTTTGTTATGTTCCTTGCAATCCCCTCAAAGTAATAGCATACTCGTCCCAATTTTCCCCTGGATTCCATCTCTTCCATTCACCCACCTTTCCTTCCCCTTGCTGCCTCCTGAGTTTTGTTTTTGAATACATATTGCCCTTTTGGTCCTCCTGTGATTTAATGTTTGTGGACCATGTTCCTCCTGGGTGTTATTGTTTATTTTATAGGCCTATTGTTTGACTGATAGGTGATCTCCGGGAGGGGTTCAGTTCCACATCTGAGGAATGTCTAAGAGGTCTCAGGGGGTCTCACCAATCTCTGTGAGATCAGTAAGTCTGATTTTTTCCCCCTCAGAATTGTGTATGTAATAGTATTCACCTTTGTTGCCTTTAACTCTTATCTTTTCCCTGTGTCTTTCACTGCCTTGGCCATTTTGTGCTGACCTCCCCTTTATTGTGTAATGACTTTCGCTTCACCTAAGTTAAGGAGCTCTGGTGGTGTAGTGGCTAAGGCATTTGGTGGCTAACCAAAATGTTGGTGGTTTAAGTACCAGCCACTCTGTGGAAGAAAGATGAGGCAGTCTGCTTCCATGATTTGCAGCCTTGGAAACCCAACAGGGCTCACTATGAGTCAGAATTGACTTCATGGCAGTGAGTTTGGTTTGGTGTTGGTTTCACTCAAGTTAATACAGGTCTGCCCTCTAGCTGGTGATTATCCCTTCCTTCCCCTTCCATCCCCCGTAACCTTCAAAGAACAATTCTTCCTGTGTGTAAACCTTTTCTTAACTTTTTTTTTGATTATGGAGTTTATAGGGGAAGTAACAGGTTACAATTCAGGATCAGAAACAACTCAGGATACAGTTCTTCAGACACCTTCTTCTTAGCCATGGCATAGGCACACTTCTTTCTGGCCTCAGCCTTTGCCCTCCTCCAGCAAGTGTTATAAAGCTCTTTTAGATCTGCCAATACGTGCCCAGAGAGGCATCCTACTCTACCAGCAAGTTTCCTGCTTGAAGGCACTCAGCTTTCTCATTCAGTGGGCTGGGAAGCCCACCCTTTGTCTAATGCTAGTCTTTTGGCTCTACTGCCTTGGTTTCTCTGCCTTTGCTTCTTGTAGTCTCTCTCGCTATCTCAGCAAAGTGTTACAGTTTTCTCTCTCGGTCTCCTGGGTCAAGTAGGTTCAGTTCAGGGATCCCAGGCCCAAATGATAGGCTCTACTCCTGGTTTTCTTCCTTTATGGTAGTGAGATGCCCCTTTTGGCCTCTGCGATGGCTCATTTTAAGTCTAGAGAGATGGTAAAATTGACCAATCCACATGTTAATGTTCCATACACCTTATTTTCATGCTTGCACCCCCACAAGGGCACTATGTACCTTATTTATATTATTGGCAAGCTATCCAGTTCCCTTAGTGGGCCATAATTCACTGCCATCGAGTCAGGCCCGACTAATGGGAAATCCTTCTCGGCTTTCCGAGGCTGTCAATCTTTACAGAAATAGATCACCCCATCTTCCTTCTGTGGAGCAGCTGAAGGGTTTGAACCACTGACCTTCCAGTTAGCAGTCAAGTGCCTTATCCACTATGCCACCAGAGCTCCTAAAATAATTCAGTAGGATACTTTTTTTTAAAAATTGTGATTTGGGTGAAAATTTACAGAGCAAATTCACTTTCCATACAGTAGTTCACATATACTTTGTCTTACGACATTGACTACAATTTCCCCAATGCAACAGTTCCCCTCCCACTTCTTCCCAATTGTTAACTCTTCCTGTGTCCATCCCTCCATGCACTCCTGTCCCCTGAGCTGTCTCCCTGTGTATACACAGCCCTTCTTTCTCCCATGATTGTTCTCTCCAAGGAGTGTCTCTACCTCAGGTAAATGTTCAACTCATATTTTTTTTGCTCGAAGCCACAGGTGTGGGTTCAATTCCAGACCTGAAAGGCAGCTAGCGGCCACAGTCTCAGTGGTTCCACCAGGCTCTATCAGACCAGCAAACCTGGTCCCCCCCCCCTTTTTTTTCTCCAAATGAGTTTGAGTTTTGTTCCACATTGTTCTCCCTCTCTATCCAGGATCTCCTACATAGATCCCCTTCCAAGTTGGATGACAGTGGTAGCTGGGCACCATCTAGTTCTTCTGGTTTCATAGTCATATAGGATGAGGATCGCATGGTGTACCAGTCACCAGGACTAATTGTTTCCATGAATTTTTGGTTTTCTTCATTCTTTTTTGCTCTGGATGAGGAGAGACCCATTGTTGCATCTACGTGGCTGCTTGCAAGCTTTTAAGATCCCAGTCACTACTCACCAAAATAGGAGGTGGAACAATGTTTTGTGTAGTATGTTATGCCAATTGAGCTTGATATCCCCTGTGACTATGGCCCCAAGCCCACAGGTTCAACTACTTGGTCCCTCTGGGTAGCTGGCTGTGGCCAAGAAGTGACTACAACCTTGTCCCTGTCAGCTCTGCTATACACCTGAGAATTCTTATGGATCATACAGATATAGGACCCTTGTCTGCCAATCCTATTCATGGTCTTTGGTACAATCCCTGCTACATAGACCTACCTTATAATTCAGGCTGTCCACCCATTTATCCACCCATATAGCCACGTTTGCCTTCACTGACAACACAGTACTATATGTGCAAAAGGGTTCATCTTTGTTATCTGTACCTCCCATGTACCTCTCCTGTCTTCCTCTTCCTCAGTGCCACCATTTTGATCACTCTCATTTGGTACATTACCCTTCCCTTAAGCCAAATCAATACTTGTCTCTACCTATCTAACAGTGTTCCCTCTCCTCCCCTCCCACCCCTGATAACCAACAAAGAAAATTTCCTTCCATAGATAAACGTTTCCTTGACTTTTTACAATAATGGACTATTACAATATTTGTCCTTCTGTGATTGACTTATTTACCTCAGCATAATTTCCTCCAAGTTCATCCACATTATGCAATGGTTTGCAGATTCTACATTATTCTTTAGGGTTGCATAGTATTCCATTGTGTGTATGTACCATAGTTTGGTTATCCTTTCCTCAGTTGATGAACACCTAGGTTGTTTCCATCTTTTGGCTATTGTAAACAGTGCTGCAATGAACATGGGTTTGCATATGTCTGTTCTTGTCATGGCTCTCACTTCTTTTGGATATATACCTAGTAATGGAATGGCTGGGCCAAATGGTATTTCTAATTCCAACTTTTTAAGGAGTCACCATACTGCTTTCCACAATGGTTGAACCACTTTAAGTCCCACTAGCAGTGTATGAGAGTCCCAGTCTCTTCACATCCTCGCCAGCATTTGTTATTCTCTGTCTTGCATTCTCTACTAGTGCTGGGCAAGATGGTATCTCATTGTTGTTTTGATTTGCATCTCTCTAATGGTTAATGATCGTGAGCATTTCTTCACGTGTTTGTTGGCCACCTGAATATTCTCCTCGGTGAAGTGTCAATTCATGTCTTCTGCCCATTTTTTAATTGGATTATTTGTCTTTTTGTTGTTGAGGTGCTGGAGTTTTCTATGAATTCTAGAGATATGTCCCTTATCAGATACATCATTGCCAAATATTTTTCCCAATCTGTAGGTTCTCTTTTGACTTTTTTGAAGAAATCTTTGGAAGCACATAAAAATTTAATTTTTAGAAGATCCCATTCATTTAGTTTCTCTTCTGCTGTTTGTGCATGTTGGGTTATGCTTGATAGTCTATTTATGCCATATATTGTTGTTGTGTTGTTGTTATGTGCCGTCGAGTCGGACCCAACTCATAGCAACCCCTCCTTGGGTTTCCGAGGCAATATCACTACAGAAGTAGATTGCCCCATCTTCCTTCTGAGGAGTGGCTGGAGGGGTTTGAACCGCCAGCCTTCTGGTTAGCCTTAGCCACTATGCTACCAGAGCTCCTAGGGCTCCTAAATCTGCCCCTAGTTTTTCCTTGACGGACTTTATAGTTTTAGGTTTCACACTTAAGTCTTTGATCCATCTGGAGTTAGTTTTTGTGTATGATGTGAGGTACAGATCTTGTTTCATTTTTCTGCAAATGGATATTCAGTTTTGCCAGCACTATTTATTAAACAAGCATTCTCTTCCCTGTTTAATGGATTTTGGCCCTTTGTCAAAGATCACCTTACCATAGTTCAATGGATCTTTTTCTGAGTTCTCAATTCTATTCCATTGGTCTGTGTGTCTGTCATTTTACCAATACCAGGCAGTTTTGACTACTGTGGCTGTATCAGTGTGAGCCCTCCTACTTTGTTCTTCTTCTTCAATAGTGCTTTGTTTATCCAAGGTCTCCTTCCTTTCCATATAAAGTTAGTGACTGGTATTTCCATATCCCTAAAGAATGTTGATGGGATCTGGATTAGGATTGCATTGAATGTATAGATTGCTTTGGGTAGAATCAACATTTTCACAATGTTCACTCTTCCTATCCATGAGCATGGTATGTTCTTCCATTTATGTAGATCTCTTATGGTTTCTTGAAGTAGTTTTTTATAGTTTTCTTTGTAGAGGTCTTTTGTGTCCCTGGTAAGATTTATTCCCA
>NW_006921619.1:1486199-1487687 GCF_000298275.1 Orycteropus afer afer
GTTGAATAGAAGTGGTGATAGTGGGCATCTTTGTCTGGTTCCTGTTCACAAGGTGAATGGTTTCAGTCTCTCTCCATTAAGAATAATGTTGGCTGTTGGTTTTGCATAGATGCCTTTTATTATGTTGAGGAATGTCCCTTCTATTCCTATTTTGCTGAGAGTTTTGATCAGGAATGGGTGTTGGATTTTATAAAAAATGCCTTTTCTGCATCAATTGATATGATCATGTGGTTTTCTCCTTTGCTTTATGTGGTAGGTGATGTTGATTGTTTTTCTAATGTTGAACCATCCTTGTGTAGCTGATATGAACTTCACTTGGTCATGATGAATGATTTTCTTGATATGTTGTGAGTCTATTGGCTAGGATTTTTGCATCTATATTCATGAGGGAGATTGGTCTGTAGTTTTCCTTTTGAGTGATGTCTTTGCCTGGTTTTGGTATCAAGTTTATTCTTGCCTCAGAAAATGAGTTAGAGAGGATTCCATCCTTTTCTATGTTTTAGAATAGTTTTAGTAGGATTGGTGTCAGTTCTTCTCTGTATGTTTGGTAGAATTCTCCAGTGAAACTGTCTGAGGCAAGACTATTTTTTGTTGGTAATTTTTTGATGACCTGTTCAATTTCTTCTTTTGTTATGGACCTGTTCAACTTTTCCACATCAATCTTTGTTAGTTTAGGTAAGAGGTGTGTTTCTAATAATCTGTCCATTTCTTCCCGATTTTCAAATTTGTTGGAGTACAGTTCTTCACAGTATCCTGATATTATCCTTTTTATTTCAGTTGGTTCTGTTGTGATGTCACCCATTTCATTTCTTATTCATGTTATCTGTATTCTCTCCCACTTTTCCTTTGTTAAATTTGCCAGTGGTTTGTCAATTTTATTGATCTTTTCAAAAAGCAACTTCTCATCTTGTTGATTTTTTCTATTGCCCTTCTATTTTCCATTTCATTAATTTCTGCTTGAATCTTTATTATTTCCTTTCTTCTGGTGACTGTAGGCTTTTCTTGCTCTTCTTTTTCTAATTGTTGGAGATGTTGGTTTAAAGTCTTTATTTTGGCTCTTTCTTCTTTTTTGATGTGTGCATTTATTGCTATAAATTGACCTGTGATCACTGCTTTTTCTGTGTCCCTAAGATATTGGTATATTGTGTTTTCATTCTCATTTGATTCAAGGAATTTTTGAATTTTAATTTTCATTTTTTCTCTTACCCAGTCTTTCTCAAGGAGGGTGGTGTTCAGTTTTCTTGTGTTACTCTTTTTCCGTTGATCTTCCTATTATTGATTTCTAATTTGGTAGCATTATGATCTGAGAAGATGCTTTGCATGTTTTTGTTAATGTTTTTAAATTTATGAAGGCTTGCTTTGTGGCCTAACATATGGTCTATCATGGAAAATGTTCCATGTGCACTGGAAAAGAATGTATATTGTGCTGTTGTTGGGTGAAGTGCTCTGTAGATGTCTATAAGGTCAAGTTGGTGGATTGTATTATTT
>NW_006921619.1:1488353-1489095 GCF_000298275.1 Orycteropus afer afer
ATTTTTCTTTGAGGTTACCCTGTGATTTATAATTTCCTCCTGAGATTAGAACAGTCAGTTCTATCTTGCCACACTGTTGACTTCCTCACTATTTAGAAGTTCTGTAACTATACAGTCTTTCCCCTCTTTTGGGTTTGTAGTTGTCCTCACTTACCAATTGATATCTCTGGTTCCCTGTTTACAATCTTGTAGGCTTCTTTTACCTTGGATATGTCCATAGCTGTGGTTTCTGGATTATGTAATCTTGTTTATTAATGGTTGGTTGTTGTTTGCTATTTTTTGTTCTCTGTTCAAAGGACTCCTTTTTGTATCTCTTGTAAGGTCGGTCTGATTTTAACAAATTCCCTTAGTTTCTGCTTATCTGGAAATCTCCTAATTTCATCTTCATATTTGAGGGATAATTTTGATGGGTATATAATCCTTGGTTGAAAATTTTTGTTTCAGGTTTTATGTATACCATCTCGTTGCCTTCTTGCTTGCATGATTTCTGCTGAGAAATCAGAGTTTAGTCTTACTGGCTGTCCTTTGTAAGTAACTTTTTGTTTTTCCCATGGTGCTTTCAGGATTCTTTCTTTGTCTTTGGTTTTGATGAGTTTGATGATGATATGTCTTGTTGATTTTCTTTTGAGCTCTATCCTGCTTGGGGTTCATTGGACTTCCTGAATGGATATATTCTCATCTTTCATCACATCAGGAATTTGTCCTCCAACAGATCTTGGACAATTTTCTCAGTGGTTTTAGT
>NW_006921619.1:1507090-1509981 GCF_000298275.1 Orycteropus afer afer
AAACATTTTCAAGAAGTCCTTTGCAGCAGATTTGTCCAATGCAGTACATAATTTGATTTCTTGACTGAAGCTTCCATGGATATTGATTGTGGATCCAAGTAAAATGAAATCCTTGACAACTTCAGTGTTTTCTCCATTTATTATGATGTTGCTTATTGATCCAGTTGTGAGGATTTTTGTTTTATTTATATTGAAGTGTAATCCATACTGAAGGTTGTACTCATTGATCTTCATCAGTAAGTGCTTCAAGTCATCTTCACTTTCAGCAAGCAAGGTTGTGTCATCTGCATATCACAGGTTGGTAATGAGTCTTCCTCCAATCTTGATGTGGTGGTGTTCTTTATATAGTCCGGCATCACAGATTATTTGCTTAGCATAGAAATTGAATAAGTATGGTGAAAGGAAACAACCCTGACACACACATTTCTTGATTTTAAACTGTGCAGTATCCCCTTGTTCTGTTTGAATGATTGCCTTTTGGTCTATGTACAGGTTCCTCATGAGCACAATTAAGTGTTCTGGAATTTCCATTCTTTGCACTGTTATCCATAATTTGTTATGTTCCACACAGTCAAATGTCTTTGCATAGTCAATAAAACACAGATAAACATGTTTCTAGTGTTCTTTGCTTTCAGCCAAGATCCATATGACATCAGGAATGAAATCTCTTATTTCCCATCCTCTTCTGGATCCAACTTGAGTTTCTGACAGTTCCCTATCAATGTACTCCTGCAATCATTTAAAAATTATCTTTAGCAGAATTTTACTGGTGTGGGAAATTAATGATATTGATAACTATTTAAAGTTTATTGCTAATTTGTATTAGTTACATTCCCAAATACTTTAAGTTAAACTATTATTCTACAGAATTGTTCAAGATGCAGGCCTTTTAGGAAAAGAAAAGCAGGATAGGTTCTGTAAAACTCTTAAGCTCACTGACAGAAATGTGGAACTGTCAACTTAATGCAAAGGGGAATACAATATCTCATGCTCAAGTCTGCAGCTACTTAGAGTTCAGTAAATGGTTAAGGAAAATACCACTTTTTGAGTTTTTCCTGCACTCTTGGGACCTGTGTGTTTACAGTGGGAATCTTGTGGACTATTTTAGCACACATGAAGTGACAGGTTTACAGAGGGCTGGATACTGGTCAGAGTAATGCCATTTTAAAGTGACAATGTGCTGTTTTTAAGGTAGATTAGCAGTAACTCTGCTCAGGTTTTCATTTCTTTGAACTCCAAAATCTATGCAAAACAACTCTGACTTAGAGCTTTATTTAGTGTTGAACCAATTCTTATTAATAATTTACTTTATTTTTTGTCATTTTATAAAGTTCAGTAACTTATAGTCATTACGGTATCAGTATTAGCCTACCCAAAGAGTCATTTATTCTGTTGAACTGGAAAATAAGTAAAGATATGTTTAACTGCACTTCAATTTCATTTTGCATGTAAATTCAGCAAAAATTCAAAGATTCTGTTTTCAGTGTTGTCTTTGAAAGTTATCCATCGTGTATAAGTGAGGCTCTGAGAATTTTAAAAAATCTCCTAAGCAGATAGAAGGAAGGAGCATATTATAAGATGAAAGAGCAATGAAGCAAGGTAATTTGGTGTCCCCTTTACTCAGGCAAATTATATTGTGTATTAAAGCTAAGAGCAGTTGTTATGGAACCTGGAAATTTATCTAGATCGTTAGTCAAGAAGGTATTAATGAATTGCAAATTCACTCTGACTTGCCTTTAACCTTTGAGTAAGTATTGAAATCTTTGTGTTCCTTAGTTTCCCCATTTCACATTAGTTGCAATAATCCCCCTCTACCTCATAAGCCTAACAATATATCCTTGTATAGAAGATGTTGGTACTGCTGAAAAGTGATATGAGCTATGGACAGAAAGACACAGTTATTGTTGTTATTTCCGCAGTATGTTAATGCAGCATACATTTTATAGGAACAGTCTAGGTTGCTTTATAGCACCTTTTTGTTTAAAAATTAAAGAGCCGGGAGCAGGAGGCAGAGCTGGACCTCATGGTTGGAGGGGCTTTCACCCAGCCCCTAGAGCCTGGCACTTTGAACTTGGACTTAAAACCTCCAAATTGTAAGAATAAACTCCTGTTTGTTAAGGTCCCCCCCCAAAAAATTAAAGAGCAGCTATTACATTATTATTTAACTCCACAAAGTTATTAAAGTCAAATAATGATACAAATTAATATGATGATGTATCAACTATATATTTTTGCATAAGTGATATAATAATAACAACAATAGAAATCTCTTAATGGAGAAAGCACCCAGAATTCTGAATAATAATAAATAAACTACCATTTCCCATATTCCCTTCCAGTTCTAGCCCAAATACATTTTACCTTTTTACATAGTTGAATTATAATAGAGATAAATGTAATAAAATAATTGGTTTTTGTGACCACATGCCTATTTCTCCACATTTCTGCATAGTTTTCAAAAATCAGTGGATCAATATAGTGTTCCTTTTTCTCAGGCAAATTATGTTGTGCATTAACAGCTAGGAAAGTTGGTATGGAAGTAGGAAATTTTTCCAGATTGTTAGTTAAATAAGTGCCAGTGAGTTGGTAATCCACTCTGACTTGTGTTTAGCCTTTAATGTAGGGACTGAAATGTTTCTATTTCTTAGTTTCCCATTTCAAATAATTTGCAACAATCTCCCTCTACCTTTTAAGCATAAAACTATATCCTTGTATAGAAGATGCTGATACCTATGGGAAAGTGTTTGAGATCTGAGCAAAAAGATGCAGTTGCTTTATATTGCTACATAAAGTTCCATTAAATACAAATATCATCATAACCTGGGTCTCTCCTCGTCCAGAGCAAAGAAGAATGAAGAAAACCAAAATTCATGGAAACAATTAGTCCTAGC
>NW_006921619.1:1510569-1513145 GCF_000298275.1 Orycteropus afer afer
AAAATGTCAGCAAACAAACTTCACTAACAGTAATTTAAATTTTTATTTATAGCAGCTACCTGTGTCTGCTATGAATGTAGTGCCACATGAAAGCTAACTTTCCACATAAATAAGCAGCTTTCGAAAAAAAAATCATCATAACCATATTTACTTAACCATTTTCCTATTTTTGGTAATTCAGCTTTATCAACTTTTTGAAGGGAGAGATTCCAGAAAGGAATATTGAAAAGTTAAACATTCTCCACTGTGACTGGCGGGAAGTACGTTGACGATGAGACAAGGCCAAAAGTATCTGTCATCTCTCTAAGTCTGATATTCTCCATCTTGTGCAGAGGACGGCTGGGGATAGTGGTTAATACACGTTTGAGAGTCTTCTGCATATTTGAGTGTTCAGTAGATGGTCATTTAAGACATGGGAATTTGATGAAATGAACCACAATGAGTATAGTTCAAAGAGAAACTGACTAAGGACAGGACTCTAAAGGTGGGCCCAAATATCTCTTTAATACTTTATGTTTTCTGACTGGTTCCAATCAAGGACAGAATGCCTCTTTCTCCAAAGATCTGTTTTGATTCTTTAAAATATGTTTTAGTCCCTCAGTTTTGAGCACATGACAGTCTAAGAACAGAATAAACAAACCCTTTTCTGTTGAGTCATTTCTGATCCATGGTGACTCCCTGTGTGTCAGAGTAGAATTGTGCTCCTCAGAGTTTTCAACCATTGATTTTTCAGAAGTAGATCACCAGACCTTTCTTCTGAATCACCTCTGGGCGTACTTGAACCCCCAACCCTTTGGTTAGCAGCCGAACATGTTAACTATTTGCACCACCTGGAAACTCTTAGGAATAGAATATCTTTTTTTTTTTTTTTTAAATAATTTTGTGTGTTTCTATTGGTGTTTTATAGAAGTGGTTTTCAGAAGCTAGTTCAAGGATAGCAGAGGCTCAGATTTGGGTTCAGGGATTTGCATTTTTAATGGTCTCCACATATGACTCTGACACACATTTCAACTTTGGAACCCTTGATTTATTAACCAGAAAAATATAAAAGCATCACAGAAAATTTTAGAATGGGACATATATAGATTTGCTTTACCAGGGGTAAATAGATGAGTGAGGCCCAATCCCAATTTTCATGACAATTTTATCTCATAAAGAATTGGCCTGGAAAGACAGGAACAGGCAAATGTAGAAACCAAAGTTTGTTGGTGGCTACTGGGGGCAGGAGGAAGAGGGAAGGGGAAAGTTATTGCTAATGAAACACCAAGTTTCAGTTTATGGTGATGGAAAAGTTGTATTGATTAATGATAATGGTTGTACAGCTCATTGGCATAATTGATGTCACTAATTATACACCTGTAAAAAGTTGAATTAACTATATATATGTAGTGAACAACAACAACAAAACAGCTGCTGAGGCTGCTGTGTACAACCAAACATCTCATAGAATTTGGTTCCTTGATTTGGAGGTTTATAGTCATGGTTTTATGGGACATCCCAGTTAATTGGCCTAATATCATTTTTAGTGCTTCTGTTCTACCTCCTAGTTCACTGAGTAGTGCCTGGGGTCTTAAAAGCTGGCAGGCAGCCAAGGAAGTTACAGCCATTGGTCTTTATTCACTTGGAGCAATAGAAGGAGAGTCAGGAATAGGAGAAGGAAGTGGAATGTGTGATTAATTGCCTCTTTGAACAGCTGTCTCCTTTGTCATGAGACTAGAAGAACTGGATGGTTCCTGGCTACCACTACTGAATGTTTTGGTCAATAATTCTACAGAAGAATCCTGATCACAAAGGGGGAAAATGCAGGACAGAATTTCAAATTCTCATGGAATCCAAACTTTCTGGAGTCATCAAAGCTGGACAAAGCCTTGAAACTATTGCCCTGAGATAATCTTTAAACCTTAAACCAAAAATATCTCCTGAAGTCTTCTTTAAGCCAAATGATAGTTTAGCTTAATTAATAAAGAATGTCTGCCTTGAGCATTGTGCTCTTTTAAAAAACTATCTATATGGGAATAAATTGACAACTCAAAAGTTTCGATAGGAAACTTGGTTGAGGGGGAATGAGTTTATGCTAATGGGAAAGGAACAATTCAGATAAGGAGGGTGAGAAAGGTTGTACAACTTGAAGAATATAATCAATGCCACTATATTGTACACACAGAAATTGTTGATTGGTGTATGTTTTTCTATGTATAATTTCAACAACAACAACTACTACTACTTGAAAAAAAAGGAAAGAAAAAGAATTGATCCAGAGCACAGATATTTGTTAAATGTTTACTCTGTTCAGAAAAGTAGGCAGGATGTTGAGGAAATTAAAAATAAGAGCATAAATGAATAATAGAATGTACTTATACAGTATTGGGAAATGAGATCTCCAGAAAGATTGTTCCTAAAAAAGGAACATGTTTCAAAGACAACCACATTCAGTGGGAAAGGAGAGTGCTGTCAGAGGAGACCTTCTTCCAAGGCCATTCACACGAGCCCTTTTCCATTTCTTTCTTTCTTTTTTTTTTTTTTGGTTTTTTAATCCATCTTTATTTTTATTTTTTTATTATTTTTTTTTTATTATT
>NW_006921619.1:1520585-1527010 GCF_000298275.1 Orycteropus afer afer
TGCCCAACCTTCCTTCCGAGGAGTGGCTGGTGGGTTTGAACCGCCAGCCTTCTGGTTAGCAGTCAAGTGCCTTAGGCACTATGCTACCAGAGCTCCTCTGGCCAGCTTAATGACTCACAAAAAGTCACTTAAACTACCTGAGCCAGGGATTCCTACCCGTTAAACAATGTTAACACCAGCCTGAAATGTTTTGGCAATGTAACCATGCAACAATATTACTTATAGTACACTCTGAAAGGAGTTAATTTCTGGTGTGCTTGCTTGTGAACTATCAACATTTAAAATATTTTAACATGATTCATTTTAAATGATTGTAATATTGTTTTGGTATGGTGTTTACATAAGATGTGTTTTATAGCAGTAGTTCCAAAAGGCTGTGCAGGGACACTAGAGATTCTGATTTAGTAGGTCAGTGGTACCTTTTATTAACCTGTACTCCCTCTATGAATACAAAAAGGAGCTCTGGTGGTGTAGTGCCTAAGGCATGTGACTGCTAACCAGAAGGTTGGTGGTTCAAACCCATCATACACTTTGCGGAAGGAAGACTGAGAAATCTACTTGCATAAAGATTTACCGCATTGGAAACCCAAAGCGGGTCGCTATGAGCTTGAAATTTCAAACTCTTCTTTAATGTCAAATGAAATTTACAGGTACATTTAAGTTCCTCACTAAATGTAAAGATTTTGTTTGGAATATGCATTAAAAATTGTACTGTCCATCCCTTGCCCCACTGAAATTGTTGGACTTTGAATTTATTTATTTGCAAGAATATTTGCCTTTTAAAGTCTTTCATGAATTGTTTCCTTACATTCACATTTATTTATTCCTTTCAGCTGAGCTAAAAATATGACCTTTCAATTGCCATTTTGTATAGTTATTTCTAATTCTTGCATTTTAAAGGAGATGATTTTGATTTTGATTATAAAATCATATGTTTTCAAAATTTTTCTTCTGTTCCTGTTATTCCCTTCATTTTACATCTGCCTCCTAGAAACAATGGGTGTTTCTTTGTGCTGAGATTTGCCTTAATTAAAATTGAGCAAAAGGAGAGGAAGGAGCCCTGTTCTGGTAGGTTCAGGGTTTAAATTTATAAATACTTGATCCCCCCCCCCTTTTTTTTTTCAATTTTGAATCATTTCCTGGCTACTATAGATTTAAGGCTTAGTTCTGTTATTTGTTTTTGGGTCTTGTCAACCTGTTTGTTACGTATTTAATAATGTATCACTTTAAACTTAATTTCAAGTATATGTCTTAAAATATGAATAATTACCTCCCTAATTTTTCTTTGAGGAGCTCTGGTGGTATAGTGGATAAAGCAGTTGGCTGCTAACGAGAAGGTCCGCTGCTCCATGGAAGGAAGATGGGACTATCTACTTCCATAAAGATTTACAACCTTGGAAAACCAATGGGGGTCGCTATGAGTCGGAATCAACTCAATAGCAGTGGGTTTGGTTTTTTGGTTAATTTTTCTTTGAGTAAACCCAATTTTAGGGCTTTTAATGATTCTTATTTCTCTCATGCTTCAGCTTAGAAAGGCTTCTCTGTCACCATGCCTCAACAATTCTCCAGTGACTCTTGAGACCCTTGCTTGATCACTCCTGATAAGAATGGATGTTTTCTGCTTGTTTCCTGTCTCTCTCTGCTAAAATGAGGGCACCACCAGAGCAGAGACTTTTGTTTACTGCTACATCCTGTGAGGCTAGAAGAGTGATTAGTATTCCAAAAATATTTGTTGAATGAATATATTTTTTTTTCTAATAATAGGACACATTTGTATAATGGGTCTTGTCTGTCTTCTTAGTTTTTTTACCAGATTATTTTCTTTTTCTTTGTAATCTGGAAATCTTCTATTTTTAAGAGTCTTACTACTTGCTGGTGGTTGTTAAAATTCTGATTTTCATTTGACTAGGAAAGTCAGCAGGAAGCCCCACCTGGAGGAGTCATTACCAAGAGGTCTTTCTTGTGGTGTGGACCTTGGCAGCAGCTTTTGTACTACAACAGATTTGGGAAGTTTATATGGGTAGACAGTGTGGTTTGCAAAGCCAAAAATATTTACTCTGGCCCAGAAAAAGCTTCCTGATCCCTACCTTGATTAATATTTGCTTCACTTTTTCATTTGTATGAACATATTATAATTTCTGTTCAAAATATTTTTTAATTTCCCTTGCAGTTTCCTATTTGACCCATGAATTATTTATATAGTGTGTTGCTTAGTTTTTCAACATTTGAGGATTTTCTAGTAGTCTTTTGGTCAGTGATTTCTAGTTTTATTCTACTGTGGCCAGAGAATGTAACTATATATTTTTATCCTTGAAAATGTGCTTTATATCATAGTATGTGGTCAATTACAGCAAGTTTTCCATGTGCACTTTAAAAGAATGTATATTATGCAGTTTTTAGGATTCATATCCTATATATGTCAATCAGAGGAGCCCTGATGTCACAATGGTTAGGTGCTTGGCCACTAATTGAAAGGTTGGTGGCCCAAACCCATTGGCTCTGTGGGAGAAAGATCTGGCAATCTGCTTCTGAAAATCAGAATTTTAACAAACCTCAACCGATAATAAGGCTCTTAAAACTGGAAGAAAGACTTCCAGATTACAAGGAGAAAGAAAAAAAAATCTGATGAAAAATAAGACAGAAAAGACAAGCTATTATACAGGTGTACCGTGTTATTAGAAAAAATCATATATTCAATCCCCAGATATTTTTAGAATACTATAAGAATTAGATTATAGCCAAGGAAACCCTGTGAACAGTTCTGCTTTGTCACATGAGGTAGCTATGAGTCAAATTCACCCAACAGCAACAACATATGTCTATCCAGGTAAGTTTCTTAATTACATTGTTGAAATTTTCTATTATCTATTATTTTCTGTTCCACTGGGTTTTGAAGAAAATATATTAAACTCTCTCCCATTATGATTGTGGATTTGTCTATTTTTCTTTTTAGTTCTGTCAATATTTGTGGTAGTTCAGTTTGTGTGTCAACTTGGCTGGGCCTGGTTGAGGGGCTGGGCAGCTAGATGTAGTATTCCCCATGATGAGACTGGTTATCAACTCCATGGTAGAATCTACTGGGAGCAGCTGAGTAGCTGCCTTAGGCAATGTGGTCTGCTTCCTGTATATAAGGAGAAGCCTTGGGGAACGGTCTCTAGCCTATGGCATGCTTGGACCCTGCATGTAGCTGTGTCGTTGTTCAGCAGCTTGCCATGCTCTGCTGACCTTGAGATTTACAATGGACTTAAATTAATGGCCTGCTGTGTGGTTTGGTAACATTGGGACTGTGCCATTTTATTTGTCAACCTTGGGCTTGTCAGCCTCAGCAGCCAGCAGCTGTCTGAGTGAAGAAATGCCTCTAGCTCCAGTGGGCTAGGAGCTGGAGGCAGAGCTGAAGCCCAAGGCTGAGGGGCTTTCCCCCAGCCCTTAGAGCCTGGCACTTTGAACTTGGACTTAAAGCCTCCAAATTGTAAGAATAAACTCCTGTTTGTTAAGGCCATCTCATTTGTGGTATATTTCCTGTCAGAGTGGCACTACGTAACCAGAACAGTATTTTAAAAACATGTTTACAGGCTATGTTTTTAGGTGCATACAAATTTAAATTTTAGATCTTCCTGGTGAATTGACTTTTTTTCATGATAAAATTTCCTTCTTTACCTCAAGTAATTCTTCATACCTTACTATCTAAATAGTTCAATATTAGTGTATTGATAACAGCTTTCTTTCTGCTGATATTTGAATTGTACATCTTCTTTTCTGTCCTTTTATTTCCAAGTAGCCTATAGTTGGATCTTAAAAAAAAAAAAAATCCAGTCTGATAATCAAATCTAAAACCACTTAATATTTACTTTTCTTTACCTACTTGTTTTGTGTTCCTGTATTTGTCATCTATTGCTGCATAACAAATTAGCACAAACATAAAGTCTTAAAATAACACACATTTTTATATCTCCAAGTTTCTATGGGTCAGGATTCTGGGTAAAGGATAGTTGGGTCTTTCCCTTCATGTTTTCTTACAAGGATGCAATGAAGATGTTGGCTAGGGCTGCAGTTATCTTAAGGTTCAACTGGTGAAACACTAATTTGCACGCCCACACTGCTGTGGCGATATTCAGTTCCACGTTGGACTAAGGGCCTCAGTTCCTTGCTGCCTGCTGGCCAGAGGCTGCTCTAAGTTACTTACCATATGGCTTCTTGCTTTATCAAACACACAAGCCAAAGAAAGCTTGAGAGTCTGTCATCAGAGAGAGAGAATAAGAGAGAGAGAGTCTATTATCAAGGTGGAAGTTACTAATGAGATCACAGAAGTGACATCCCTTCACCTTTGTTACAGTCTGTTGGCAAAAAGCAAATCATTGATCCTGACACCCTGAAGAGCTGGGTATCATGCAGCACATAAATACCAAAAGTGAAGATCACTAGGGACTTGTTAAAGTCTGTCTGCCATACTTTCCTTTCCTTTCCTTTCCTTTCTTGCCTTTGTTTGGATTAATCAAGTTTTTTTTTTTTTTCTCTCTTCAATTCCTTGGTAGTTATAACTCTTTTCCTGTATTTCTGCTGGTTACTGTAAATGCTAACCCATATAATAAATTAATATTTTTATCACTGCTCCAAATTTTAACTCTATCTATTCCTGTACATAGATGAGAAGGCTGTCATTTGAACAGAACAAGGGGATACTGCATGGTTTAAAATCAGGAAGGGAGTGTGTCAGGGTTGTATCCTTTCCCCATACTTATTCAATCTATATGCTGAGCAAATAATCCAAGAAGCTGGACTGTATGAAGAAGAATGTGGCATCAGGATTGGAGGAAGAATCATTAACAATCTGTGATACATAGATGTCACAACTTTGCTTGCTGAAAGTGAGGATGACTTGAAGTACTTACTGTGATAGTTAAGGTTGTATGTCAATTTGGCTGGGCCTGGTTGAGTGGCTGGGCAGCTGGATGTAGTTACTCCCCACAATGAGATTGGTGATTAACTGCATGGTGGAATCTGCTGGAGCAGCTGAGTACCTGCTTTAGGGCTGTGGTCTGCTTCCAGTATGTGAGAAGCAGCTTTGAGGAAGGTCTCTAGCTTATACACACTTGAACCCTGCATGTAGCTGTGTCATTGTTCAGCAGCCTGCCATGCTCTGCCAATCTTGGGACTTTCAGTGGACTTCAATCAATGGCCTGCTATGTTGTTTGGTAACATTGGGACTATGCCTTTTTACTTGTCAACCTTGGGTTTGGCAGCCTCAGCAGCCAGCAGCTGTCTGAGAGAAGAAAATCCTCCAACTTTAGTGTGCTAGGAGCAGGAGGCAGAGGTAAAGCCAAGTTGAGGGGCTTTTACCCAGCCCTTAGAGACTGGCATTTTGAATTTGGACTTAAAACCTCCAAATTGTATGAGAATAAACTCCCCCACTTGTGGGTATTTCTGTTACAGACTCTGAAACTTGCTTTTGAATGGAGAATAGCCAAAGCAAATGGAAGAAATGACAAGGTAAAAGAACTGAACAGAAGATTTCAAAGAGCAACTCGAGAAGACAAAAATCATTTATTATAATGAAATGTGCAAAGACCTACATTTAGAAAACCAAAAGGCAAGAACACACTCGGCATTCCTCAAGCTGAAAGAACTGAAGAAAAGGTTCAAGCCTTGAGTTGCAATATTGAAAGATTCTATGGGAAAAATATTGAATGATGCAGGAAACATCAAAAGAAAATGAAAGGAATATGCAGTCACTGTACCAAAAATGATTGATCAGTGTTCATCTATTTCAGCAGATGACTTATGATCAAGAGCCAATGGTATTGAAGGAAGAAGTCAAACCTGTACTGAAGGAACTGGCAAAAAACAAAGCTCTAGGAATTGCCATAATACACATAGAAATGTTTCAACAAACAGATGCAGTGCTGGAGGCACTTACTCCACTATGCCAAGAAATCTGCAAGACAGCTATCTGGCCAACTGAAAAGATTCATATTTTTACTCATTCCAAATAAAGGTGATCCCACAGAATGTGGAAATTATTAAACAATATCATTAATATCTCATGCAAGTAAAATCTTACTGAAGATAATTCAAAAATGGTTGCAGTAGTATATTGACAGAGAACTTCCAGAGGTGCAAGATAGGTTCAGAAGAGGATGTGGGATGAGGGATATCATTGCTGATAACAGACAGATCTTGGCTCAAAGCAAAGAATACCAGAAAGATGTTTACTTGTGTTTTATTGACTGTGCAGAAACATTTGACTGTGTGGATCATAACAAGTTACGGGTAACATTGAGAAGAATGGGAATTCTAGAACACTTAATTGTGCTCCTGAGAAACCTATGCACGGAGCAGGAGGCTGTTGTTCAACAGAACAAGGAGGTACTGCATGTTTGAAAATCAGGAAGGGAGTGTGTCAGGGTTGTATCCTTTCACCATACTTA
>NW_006921619.1:1527461-1567958 GCF_000298275.1 Orycteropus afer afer
AGAAGGCTGGTGGTTCAAACCCACTAGCCACTCCTCGGAAGTAAGATGGGGCAATCTACTTCCGTAGTGATACTGCCTCAGAAACCCAAGGTGGGGTCACTATGAGTTGGGTCTGACTTGACGGCACTTAACCACCACCACCACAACAACCCAAGTCATGGTATTTTCAGTCACCTCATATGCATGTGAAAGCTAGATGATGATTAAGGAAGACCAAATTAGAAGTGATGCTTTTGAGTCGTGTTGCAGGCAAAGAGTACTGAAAGTACCATGGACTGCCAGAATAACAAACAAATCCATTCTGGAGGAAGTGCAGCCAGAATGCTCCATGGAAGCAAGAATGGCCAGACTTTGTTTCAGCTACTTTGGTCATGTTGGCAGAAGGGATGATTCCCTGGAGAAGGATATCATGCTTGGTAAAGTGGAGGGCCAGTGAAAAATGCAAAGGGCCTCAATTAGATGGATTTACACAGTGGCTGCAATGATGCGCTGAGGTATAGCAAGGATTGTGAGGCTGGCACAGGACCAGGCAGTGTTTCGTTTCATTGTACATACGGTCACTAAAAGAGCCAACTGGAGGGCACCTAACAGCATTGAGAAGAATGGGAATTCCAGAACACTTAATTGTACTTCTGAGGAACCTATACATAGATCAGGGAGCTGTCGTTTGAACAGAACAAGGGGACACTACATGGTTTAAAATCAAGAAGGGAATGCATCAAGGTTTTATCATTTCTCCGTATTTACTCAATCTGTATGCTGAACAAATAATCCAAGAAGCTGGACTATATGAAGAAGAATGTGGCATCAGGATTGGGGGAAGAATCATTAACAACCTGTGATATGCTGACAACACAACTTTGCTTGCTGAAAGTGAGAATGACTTGAAGTACTTGCTGATGAAGATTGAAGAATACAGTCTGCAGTATTGATTATACCTCGACATAAAGAAAATAAAAATTCTCACAACTGGACCAATAAGCAGCATCACGATAAATGGGGAAAAGATTGAAGTTATCAAAGACTTCATATTACTTGGTTCTATGATCAACACCAGTGGAAGCAGCAGTCAAGATATCAGACAATGTATTTGCACTGCTTTCGAGTTAGACCCGACTCATGGCGACCCCTCCTTGGGTTCCTAAGGTGGTATCACATGGAAGTAGATTGCCCAACCTTCTTTCCCAGCAGAGGCTGGTGGGTTTTAACTGCCAGCCTTCTGGTTAGCAGTCATATGCCTTAGGCACTATGCCACCAGAGCTCCTCAGATGACATATTAACACTGGGCAAATTGGCTGAAAAAGACAACTTTTAAGTGCTGAAGAGCAAAGATGTCTCCTCGGGATCAAGGTGCACCTGACACAAGCCATGGTATTTTCAATCACCTCATATGCCTGTGAGAGTTGGACAATGAATAAGGAAGACCAAAGAAGAGTCGATCCTTTTGAGTTGTGTGCTAGTGAAGAATGCTGAAAGTACCATGGTCTGCTAAAAGAACTAACAAATCTGTCCTAGAAGAAGTGCAGCTGGAATGCTCCTTGGAAGCAAGAATGGCCAGATTTCATCTCACCTACTTTGGTCATGTTGTAAGAAGGGACCATTCTCTGGAGAAGGATATCATGCTTGGTAAAGTGGAGGGTCAATAAAAGAGGGGAAGGTCCTCAACAAGATGGATTGACAGTGGCTGCAATGATGGGGTCAGGTATATCAAGGATCGTGGGGCTGGCACAGGACCGGGCAGTGTTTCATTCTGCTGTCCATAGGGTTGCTATGAGTTGGAGATGACATGATGGCACTTGACAGCAACAACAATGACACCTAACAACAACAACAGCAACAGCATTTTCACCAGTCAAAAAGACCAATTTCTGTGTAAGCACTATTATTCTCATAAAGTTTCCCATTTCATTTGTGTTACAGAATATCTACTTTCATCATCAGTCTCACCACCCCAGTCTTGCCTGTCTCCTTTATGCTGATGTCTGGCACATCTATATCCTCAGGCCATGTTTCTCTGTTGAGATCCAGACAGTGTCCAACTACTTCCTAGATATCAGAAAAATTATATAAATTTTTTTCATAAAAATTTTCATATAAAAGTTATAAAAAATTCCTGGATATCAGAAAAATTATATAAAAAATGACATTACCAGAATAAAAAATACATTTCTACACCACCCCCAGGCCCAAATATGTGGCTCCTTTTTCCCTTCTCTTAGGCACCATCCACTTCATTACCCATGTTAGCAGGTGAGTGGTCACAATAACTCATTGGTCATTGATTCTTGCTAGTACTGCCTTCTGAATCTATACCCTCCTTCCTATTCCTCTGGCCTTTCTTTAATTTAAGCCTTCATCTGAGCTACCTAATAACCTTCAGCATTGCTCTTCCTCATTCCATTATCTACCCTGCAATCTGAGTAACTAACTCTAACTAACTGTACATTTGATCATTTTATTCCCCCACTCAAAATTCTTCAGTGGTGTCATATCAACAGAAGAATTAGACCCCAGCTCCTTGGCATGAAATGATCTGGCCCTTGTTCACTTTTCCAACTACTCTTGTATCAAAAACTAAACTCTCTCCTGTTAATCTAGCATGTTGTAACTGACAGGTTTGAACTGGAGTCTGACTTGTGAAAATAGGGTACTAATTTATGTTTTTACATTTTCAATGGAGAATATAGAGAGGTTCTCAAAGATCATCTGAAATTATTCAAATGTCTAGTTAAAAGAACCTATGAGAAACTTTTAGAACTGAATACAGAACATAAAGCCTGACAAAGAATGTTTTGTTTTTTGTTTTCTTAGATACATTTTTATGAAGAGAACTGCTAAAGTATAACATTAAATGACATTTTATTGTTTAAAACAAGTATATTTTATTAACATGGCCAGAAACTGGGATTGTCCTTTCTGGGATATTCAGGATTTATTATTACCAACTCTGAGAAAAGTTTAAGGATTTAAGGGAGTTTAGTTCTGTTGAAAGTCTAAAATAGAATTTGATAAGAATTTATTAAAATGGAGGGTTTTTATAAAGTTCAAATGTGTTCTAGAATTTCTTAACTTAGGACTTACTCAATTTAGATATTCTTTATAGTTCTAAAAAAACTACAATTTTAAGTTCATTATCAAAATTTGAGGTAGTTAAAAATGTCAAGTTATACCTCAGCTTTCAATTTTAAAAATAATTCAATTGATTCTTGTGTAATTTATTTTAATGTGTGATATTACTGTCATAAAGGAACACTGATGCTGCAGTGCCTAAGGCACTTGACTGCTAACCAAAAGGTTGGCTGTTCAAACCCACCAGCAGCTCCATGGAAGAAAGATGGGGCAATCTCCTTCCATAAAGATTTACCACCTCAGAAACCCAAAGGGGGTTGTTGTGAGTCAGAATTGACTCGATGGCAGTGAGTTTGGGTTTTTTTTTTTGGGGGGGTATACTCTCATATGTTTCGAAAACCAAAATGTATTGGAACTTAGACAATGAAATCTCCCTCTACCCTGTCTCCTTTCTGCTTAGTCCCCCTACTCAGCCTCATTACCAGGAAATCAGGAATAAATTGTTCTCTCGTTCATCTTCTCAGAGTTCCTTTATGTAGATACAAGTAAATACAAATATTCAATATTATTCTCCATTTCTAATGCAGATGGCAGTACTCTATACCAAAACCAAACCAAACTCACTGCCGTTGATTCAGATCCAACTTATAGCGACCCCTCCTTGGGTTTCTGAGGTGGTATCGCTATGGAAGTAGATTGCCCAACCTTCCTTCCAAGGAGTGGCTGGTGGGTTTGAACCACCAGCTTTCTGGTTAGCAGTCAAATGCCTTAAGCACTAGGCCACCAGAGCGCCCAAGCCTACAGCACCTGGTATTCCCAGGCGGTCTCCTATCCAAGTAGTAACCAGGCCTGACCCTGCTTAGCTTCCGAAATCAGGTGCATTCAGGTTGGTACGGCCATATGGCATCCTATATTCTGCTTTATATATCTTAGAAATCTCTCAATATCAGTATATTCAATCCTTATTCATTTTTTATAGCTCTGATTTATTAATAATTTTGGTTTCTTTAAAGGGTAAATATGAAGAAAACATGGAATTAAATAGCAATCTAGTAATGAGAGAGGTTCTGACATGAATTTTGCACAGATAACTTAGGAAATAAATTATAAATGGAAGGTTTCATGGATGTATTAAGGACTTCTGGCGTTGGTGGCATAGTGACTAAGGCATTTGACTGCTAACCAGAAGACTGGCTGTTCAAACTCACCAGCCATGTCTTGGAAGGAAGACTGGGCAATCTACTTCCATAGACATACTGCCTCAGAAACCCAAGGAGGGGTCACTATCAGTGGAATCAACTTGATGGCACTGGGTTTGGTTTGAGTTTTTAGCATATATCATTTTAAAATATACACTTATCCACCTCAGAATTACCAAAACTCAAACCCACTACATTCAAGCAGATTCTGACTCATAATGACCCTATAGGACAGAGTAGAACTGCCCCAAAGGGTTTCGAAGACTGTAAATCTTTACAGAAGCAGACTATCTCATCTTTCTCCTTTGGAGCAGCTGATAGGTTTGAACCACAGACCATTTGGTTAACCATTGAATGCTTTAACCACTGTGCCACCAGAACTCCTACTTAAGGATTATCTGAGGTAATAATGAATACAAGGCTATAAACAGGTTCATTCCAGTTCCACCCCCTGCTAATAATTTGCATTTCCACTCCAGATATATTGAATCAGAACCTACAGTTTAACAAGATACGACCATTCTATAAGAATCACCTGGAGATCTTGCTAAACTGTAGATTCTGGGTTAGTATGTCTAGGTTGGAAATGCAAATTCTCAGCAGGAGGTTGAACTGGAATTAACTGATTTGGAGCCCTGATGAAAATGAAGGTGGACTCTCCTGCCCCTGAGCAGGCTTCTGAGTCTGTCTCCCCAAAAGAGACTAAAGTCTAATATTAGGGTACAGAAACAAAGCTGAGGAGGTAAAACTATAACTAAGAATAGCAAATAATAGATCTGTAGCCTTAAATGTGAATGACTTTTACATTACCTGTGACCTAAGGCAGTTGTGTATGTAATTAAGAGTTTTCAAATTCTAATCAAGTCAGGGTAAGTTCTACAAAAGTCTTTCATCCTCACCACTCCCACCTGTGTGATTGCTGAGGCCCTCTAATGTGCAAGGCCACCCCTCTTCTGTGAGTTTGTTAAACTGTGGTGGCTTGCATGTTGCTGTGAGGCTGGAGGCTGTGCCACCGGTGTTTCAAATACTAGCAGGGTCACCCATGGTGGACAGATTTCAGCTTAGCTTTCAAACTAAGACAGACTGGGAGGAAGGACAGGGCCATCCACTTCTGAAAAAAATGATCACTGAAAACCTTTTGACTAGTAGTGAAGCACTGTCTGATATGTTTTATGAATAGCAATGAAACATTGTCTGATACAGATAAAAATCAAAGACTACAGTCTTTAGTATGGATTACATCTCAACATAAAGAAAACAAAAGACAACTGAACCAATAAGCAATATCATGATAAGTGGAGAAAAGATTAATGTTGTCAGGGATTTCATTTTACTTGGATCCACAATCAATACCCATGGAAGAAGCAGCAGTCGAGAAATTAGACACCATATTGCACTGGGCAGTGACCTCTTTAAAGAGTTAAGAAGGAAGTAAAGATGTCCCTTTGAAGACTAAAGTGTCCTATATCCAAGTTGTGGTATTTTCAGTTACCACATATGCATGTGAATGCTGGACAGTGAATAAGGAAGACCAAAGAAGAGTTGGTGCCTTTGAATTGTGGTGTTGGTGGAGGATACTGAAAATGCCATGGACTGCGAGAAGAATCCATATTTGAGATCCATATTTGTACCCATTCCAAAGAAAGATGATCCCACAGAATGTGGAAATTATCGAACAGTATCATTAATATCACACACAAGTAAGATCTTACTGAAGATAATTCAAAAACGGTTGTAGCAGTATATTGACAGAGAACTTCCAGAGGTGCAAGAAGAGGATATAGAACAAGGGATATCATAGCTGCTGTCAGATGGGTCTTGGCTCAAGGCAAAGAATACCAGAAAGATTTTACTTGTGTTTTATTGACTATGAAAAGGCATTTGATTGTGTAGATCACGACAAATTATGTATAACATTGAGAAGAATGGGAATTCCCAAACACTTGGTTGTCCTCATGAGGAACGTGTACATTGACCAGGAAGCTGTCATTTGAACAGAACAAGGGAACACTGCATGGTTTAAAATCAAGAAGGGAGTGCGTCAGGGTTGTATCCTTTTCCCATACTTATTCAGTCTATATGCTGAGCAAATAATCCAAGAAGCTGGACTATATGAAGAAAAATGTGACATCAGGATTGGAGGAAGAATCATTAACAACCTGCGATACACAGACAATGCAACTTTGCTTGCTGAAAGTGAGGATGACTTGAAGCACTTACTGATGAAGATTGATGAATACACTCTATGGTATGGATTACACCTTAGTATAAAGAAAACAAAAATCCTCACAACTGGACCTATAAGCAGTATCACGATAAATGGAGAAAAGATTGAGGTTGTCAAAGAATTCACATTGCTTGGTTCTACAATTGATGCCAATGGAAGCAGCAGTCAGGACATTAGATGATGTGTAGACTGGACAGGTTGGCTGTGAAGGAACTCTTTCAGGTGCTGAGAAGCAAGGATGTCTCCTTGAGGACTAAGGTGAGCCTGACACAAGCCATGATATTTTCAGTCACCTCCTATGCATGTGAGAGCTGGACAATGAATAAGGAAGACCAAAGAATAGTTGATGCTTTTGAACTGTGGTGCTGGCGAAGAATGCTGAAAGTACCATGGACTGCTAAAAGAACTAACAAATCTGTCCTGGAGGAAGTACAGCCAGAATGCTCCTTGGAAGCAAGAATGACCAGACTTCATCTTACCTACTTTGGTCATGTTGTCAGAAGGGACCATTCCCTGGAGAAGGATGTCATGCTTGGTAAGGTGGAGGGTCAACGAAAGAGGGGAAAGCCTTCAACAAGATGGATTGACATGGTGGCTGCGACAATGGGTTCAAGTATAGCAAGGATCATGGAGCTGGCGTGGGATCGGGTGGAGTTTTATTGTGCTGTTCATGGGGTCTCTATAAGGTGGAAATGACTTGATGGCACCTAACAACAACAACAACAACAGCCAGAAGAATGAACAAATCTGTCCTTGAAGAGTGCAGCTGGAATGCTGCTTGGAAGTGAGAATGGCCACATTTAATCTCATGTATTTTGGTCATGTTGTCAGAAGGGACTATTCCCTGAAGAAGGTAAAGTAGTTGTTATTAGGTGCCATCAAGTTGACTTTGACTTATAGTGACCCTAGGCACAATGGAAGGAAACATTGCCCAGTCTTGTTCCATCCACACAGTCCTTGATGTGCTTGAGCTCATCATTGAAGCCACTGTGTCAATCTGTGTTGTTGAGGGTTGTGGTAATTAAGTTGTGTGTCAACTTGGCTGGGCCTGGTGATTTTGAGGGGCTGGGCAGCTGGATGTAGTTATTCCCCACGATAAAACTAGTAATCGACTCCATGGTGGAATCTACTGGAGTAGTTGAGTAGTTTCCTTAGCTATATGGTCTGCTTCCAGTATATAAGGAGAAGTTTTGAGAAAGAACTCTCAGCTTTTTGGCACATTTGGACACTGCATGTAGCCAAGTCTTCATTCAGTAGCCTGCCATGTTTCCTGCCAATCTTGGGACTATCTCTGGACTTTAACTAGAGGCCTGACATGTTGTTTGGTAATCTTGGAAGTGTGCCATTTGATTTGTCCACCTTGGTTTTGTTAGCCTCAGCAGCCAGCAGCTGCCTGAGCTAAGAGACGCCTCCAGCTTCAGTGGGCCGGAACTAGAGGCAGAGCTGGCACTTTGACTTCTAACCTCCTAAACTGTAAGAGAATAAATCCCTGTTTTTTAAAAGCTACCCATTTATTGTATTTTCTGTTAGAGCAACAGTAGAGGACCAAGACAAGGGTCTTCCCCTTTTTTGCTGACCCTCTACTTTACCAAGCACAATATCCTTCTCTAGGGACTGGTCCCTTCTGATAACATGACCAAAGTAAGTGAGGAAAAATCTGGCCATTCTCAATTCCAAGGAGCATTCTGGCTGCACTTCTGGTAAAGTAGAGGGTCAGTGAAAAAGGAGAAGTCCATCAGCAAGATGGATTGACACAGCAGCTGTAATGATGGGCTCAAGAATAGCAAGGATTGTGAGGATGGTGCTAGATCAGACAATGTTTCATTCTGTTGTACATCGGGTCACCGAGTCGGAGCCAACTCAGCATCTAACAGCAACAACAATGTGCAGGAGCCACTTTTAGTCTCTCAGAACAGCCTCAGGCACCCTCACAGTCAGATGCCCTGCAGCAGGCTAAGGAGTAGGTCTTAGGATCAGTATAGGATGGAGAAGGGGTGCCTTACTTATCTAGTGGTGCTATAGCAGAATTTCTAAAGTAGGTGGTTTTAACAAACAAACTTACTTTCTCATTGTTTAGGAAACTAGAAGTCTTGGGAGCATTCTGGCTGTATTTCTTCTCAGATAGATTTGTTCATTCTTCTGGTAGTCCATGATATATATTCAGTATTCTTCACCATCCTTTATATATTCAGTATTCTTCAGCATCCTTTATTCATTGTCCAAGTTTTGCATGCATATGAGGCAATTGAAAATACTATGGCTTGGGTCAGGAGCACCTTAATCCTCAAAGTGAAATCTTTGCTTTTTAACACTTTAAAGAGGTCTTTAAAGATTACAGTGCCTTGGAGGGTGAGAGGAATTGGAGCTTCTGCAGACAGCATTGAGGAGCCAACGTGGAGTCCTCTGTCTGTCATGGGGTTTCACTCAGGCTCTAAAGTTGCAGACCAGAAGCAGAGCTATAATGAAGTTCTCTGACTTATTGTTTGATTGATTGTTGTTGTAATACATTTAACTTTCTTTAGCTGCCACTTGAACTTGCATTCATCATTAAAAAGAACATTTAAAGAGATATCCTGTAGTACAACACTGTCAGTGATAGTATATTATCCATATGCCTACAAGGAAGACCAGTTATTGCAACTAGTATTCAAATTACACACCAACCACTAAAGCCAAAGAAAAAGAAATTGAAGATTTTTACCAAGTTCTGCAGTCTGAAACGGATGAAACACACAGTCAGGACACATTGGTATGAAAAAGTTGAAATGCAAAATTTGCTCAAATATATATAAAATTTTTAAGTCCCCTTTCTACTCTTCCCAAGGCTCCTAGTAACCATTAATCTTTTATCTGGATGGATTTGCTTGTTCTAGATATTTTGTATAATCTTGCCTTTAGATCCAGCAGATTTTTCAGGAGACATTTCTCCCCACTTTGCTTGTGCTCCTGCTGCACCCTCTTCTCACTGACAGACTCCTCCTGAGCCCACACAGTGCTGCTTTCTCTGCATCAGTGGACTTTTCCACCCTCTTCCTCTTTACACTGGCCCTTGAAGCAGACATTTGAAGCACTTACTCTGTTCAGTTTCATTATTCTGCTCTCACAGCTCCAGTAATAGCTCACTTTGAAAGAGGGCCTGGTCATGTTGAAGTGTGTGCTTGCTTCCTAGTTCCTGGAATGGTACTTTCACCCACCCCTCATCTCTGCTCCCTTTTCTCTTTACCTGGGCTCTCCTTCTGGTGTAGGAAAGCACAGGCACCAAGGGCCAAATATTCCAAGTGAAATCAGTCTTTTCAGTGTAATAATTTTTCAATCAATGGTGTACTATTTTTAATATAATCACAAAGAAAATTGAGACCATTCATTTTCTCTAGGACATCTTTTATGGTCTAATAAGCATATTTCCCATTTCCCAGTCTTTAAAATTCTGATTGATTTTGATTATATGTTTGTGGATGTATTTTGTTCTCCCGTGAGGAAAAATGAAAGGGCTTTTTCTTTTTCTCTCTATTCTGGAAGTCTCTGAGGTAGGCATGCCCACACATAAATGAATGACCACGTAGGAAAGACTGTGCCATCTGGAAGATCACTGGGATTTTCTTGCATTTACAACTGCCTCTGCTTCGCAGTGTCTTCCCCAGTCACCACTGTAGACCCTAAAGCCATTTGTGGACCTCCCTCATTGTATGAGAAGCCAGCTCCTGCTTCCTGAGCTAACTCTCATGCAATCTAGTGTGAGGCTTTAGGTGGGGCAAAAGTCTGACAGCAGGAATAAAGGAAGCGTAAGACCTTGAAGTATTTCCAGTGATAAGCTGTTAGTCTTACAGAATTCTGTCACGTGATCTCTGATGTTTTTAGCATTAAGGCCATATTTTCCAGCTACCAATCTTTGTTTACAACTTTTGCATTTCAACTTTTTCATACCAATGCGTCCTGATTATGTGTTTCATCAGTTTCAGACTGCAGAACTTGGTAAAAATCTTCAATTTCTTTTTCTTTGGCTTTAGTGGTTGGTGTGTAAATTTGAATAGTAGTTGCGATAACTGGTTTTCCTTGTGGGCACATGTATAATATAGTATCACTGACAGTGTTGTACTTCAGGATATCTCTTTAAATGTTCTTTTTAATGATGAATACAAGTTCAAGTGGCAGTTGAAGAATGTTAAAACAGGTCCATGAGAGTCAAAGTATGACATTGAGTATATTCCATTTGAATTTGGAGACTATCTCAGGAATAGATTTGATGCATTGAACACTAATGACTGAAGACCAAATGAGTTGTAGGCTGACATCAAGAGCATCATGCATGAAAAAAGTACAAGATCACTAAAAAGAGAAGAAATAAAAGACCAAAATGGATGTCAGAAGAAACTCTGAAACTTGCTCTTGAATGTAGAGTAGCCAAAGGGAATGGAAGAAATGAATTAAAAGAGCTGAACAGAAGATTTCAAAGGGCAGCTCAAGAAGGAAAAATAAAGTATCAATGAAATATGCAAAGACATGGAGTTAGAAAACCAAAAGAGAAGAACATGGTAGACATATCTCAAGGTGAAAGAACTGAAGGAAAAAGTCAAGACTTGAGTTGCAATATTGAAGAATTCTTTAGGCAAAAACTTCAATGGCACAGGAGGCATCAAAATAGAGTTGTTCAACATTCAACCATTTCATTTTCAAACATATGGTCAAGAACCGATGGTATTGAAGGAAGAAGTTCAAGCTGCACTGAAGGCCATGGTGAAAAACAGTACTTCAGTAATTGATGGAATACTAATTGAGGTATTTCAACAAATAGATGCAATGCTGGAAGTGCTCCTCATTTATGCCAAGAAATTTGGAAGACAGCTACCTGGACAGTTGACTGGAAGAGATCCATATTTGTGTCCATTCCAGAGAAAAGTGATCGAACAGAATGTGGAAATTATTGAAAAATACTACTATGATCACATGCAAGTAAAATTTTGCTGAAGATAATTCAAAAATAGTTGCAGCCATACAGCATCAGGGAACTGCCAGAAATTCAAGTTGGAATCAGAAGAGAATGGAACAAGGGATGGCATTGATGATGTCCGGTGGATCTTGGCTGAAAACAAAGAATACCAGAAAGATGTTTACCTGTGTTTTATTTACTATGCAGAGGCCTTCAGCTGTGTGGATCATAACAAATTATGGATAATGTTTTGAAAAATGGAAAGTCCAGAATACTTAAGGGTGTTCATGTGGATCTGCACGTAGACAAAGAGGCAGTCATTTGAACAGAACAAGAGGAGATTGCGTGGTTTTAAATGAGGAAAATGTGTCAGTATTATATCCTTTCACCATACTTGTTCAGCATTTGCTAAGTGAATAATCAGAAAAACTGGACTATATGAAGAACAACATGGTACAAGGATTGGAAGAAGACTCATTAAAAACCTGCAATATGCAGGTGACTCAGCCTTACTTGCTGAAACCAAGAGGACCTGAAACACTTATTGTTGAAGATCAAAGACTACAGCTTTCAGTAGGAATTACACCTAAACATAAAAAAAAAAAAAAAAAATCACAACTGGACTAATAAGCAACATCAGGACAAATGGAGAAAAGATTGAATGTGTCAAAGATTTAATTTTACTTGGATCCACAGTCAATGTCCATGGAAACAGTAGTCAAGAAATCAAATGACGTATTGCACTGGGCAAATCTGATGTCCCTTTTTTTTGCATTGGGCAAGGAAAAAAAAAAAAAGTCACTTTGAGGATTAAAGTGTGCCTGATCCAAGCCATGGATTTTCAATTGCCTCATATACATGCTAAAGCTGGATAATGAATAAGGAAGACTGAAAAAGAGTTGATGCTTTTGAATCATGGTGTTGGCAAACAATATTGAATATCCTGTGAACTACCGGAAGAATAAACAAATTTGTCTTGGAAGAAGTACAACCAGAATGCTCCTTAGAAGTGAGGATGGCGAAACTTTATCTCTTGTACTTTGGACATGTTATCAGGAGGGACCAGTCCCTAGAGAAAGACGTTATGCTGGGTAAAGCAGATGGCCAGTAAAAAAGAGGAGGAGCTTCATGAGATGGATTGACACCGTGTCTGTAACACTGGACTCAAACATAGCTATGATTGTGAGGTCGGTGCAGTACCAGGCAGTGTTTTGTTCTAGTGTACATAGGTACATAGTGAATCAGAAATGACTCAACAGCACCTAAAAACGACAATAGGACCTTGAAATGGTCTTCCCATCTATGTTCTCCTCTGATCCCTGCAAGATATTATTCTAAGGCTCTTCTACTTCCATAAAGCTTTCCTCCTTAAAGCCCCTGCTCCAGTGTTTGCCGTGAAATAGGATACATGGTGCTTTATGGACACACTTTCCCATGTAGGTGACTATTACTTCAGTGATTGTTTCCTACTGATCAATAATACCTAAAATATGACTGATCAATAGTACCTAAAAGTCATCTATGTACCCTTGTGGGTTTAGGCCTTCTTGGATTATCTTCAGGAGGTCCATCATTCCACTTAAATTACATATAAGAACTTTTTAAAACATACTTTTATATATTTTTCTGGGGAGAGTCCATGGCTTTTATCAGACTCTGAAATTGCTATATGACCAAAAACTATTTACATAGGTGAAGAAATTATTACAAATACAATAGTGAGAGATCTGGAGACTGTTTTTTTTTTTTTTGGTTAGGTGCCACTGAGTTGGTTTCGACTCATAGTGACCTCACGTATAGCAGAATGAAACACTGCTGCCTGGTCCTGTGCCATCCTCATAATCATTGCTATGCTTGAACCCGTCATTGCAGCCACTGTGTCAATCCATCTTGTTGAGGGTCTACCTCTTTTTTGCTGACTCCTTACTTTACCAAGCATAATGTCCTTCTCCAGGGACTGGTCCCACCTGATAATATATCCAAAGTGTGAGAGGTGAAGTCTCACCATCTTCACTTCTGAGGAGCATTCTGGCTGTATTTCCTCCAAGTCAGCTTGTTCTTCTACAAGTCCATGGCACATTCGATATTCTTTGCCAACACACACTTCAAATGCATCAGTTCTTCTTTGCTCTTCCTTATCCATTGTCCAGCTTTCACATGCATATAAGCCTATTGAAAAGACCATGACTTGGTGAACCTTAGTCTTCAAAGTGACATCTTTAATCTTAAACACTTTAAAGAGGTCTTTTGCAGTGGATTTGCCCAGTGCAATATGTCATTTGATTTCTTGAGTGATGCTTCCCTGGGCATTGACTGGTAAAGCAGATGGCCAGTAAAAAATAGGAGGAGCTTCAATGAGATGGATTTATCCAAGTAAAATGAAATCCTTGACACCTTCAATCTTTTCTCCATTTATCATGACGTTTCCTAATTGGTCCAGTTGTAAGGATTTTTGTTCTCTTTATGTTGAGGTGTAATCCATACTGAAGGCTGTGGTCTTTGATCTTCATCAGTAAGTGTTTACTTCAACACAAATATTTATTGTGTACCTACAATATGCCAAGTAGTCTTTTGGGCTCTTGATACTTCAGTGAACAAAAAAAAAAAAAAAAAGCAAAATATCCTAGCCTCATGAAGTTTACATTTCAGCAAGGGGAGAAGCACAACAAACAGTAATATAGTAAGTTTTAGAGTATATTAGAGGATAATAAGTACCATGGAAAGGAGCTCTGGTAGCGTAGTGCCTAAGGTACTTGACTGCTAACCAGAAGGCTGGCGGTTCAAACCTACCAGCCACTCCTCAGAAGGAAGGTTGGTCAGTTTACTTCCATACTGATACTGCCTTGGAAACCCAAGGAGGGGTCGCTATGAGTCAGGTCTGATTTGACAGCACATAACAACAACAACAAGTACCATGGGAAGAATAAAGCAGAGTAAGAGAGATCAGGAAAATGGTGTGTGTGTTGCAGGGGGGATGGCAAAGTGTTACTGTGATTTCAGGGTAGATCTTATTGAGGAAGAGACATTTTTGTGAACATCTTGGAGAGGTAATTAACCCTGTAGATATCAGAGTAAAGAGAATGCCAAGCAGAGAAAACAGCTAGTGGAGTGTCCCTAAGATACAATGACTTAGAGCTCGCCTGGTGTGTTCCAACTGGTGGAGTGGAGTAAGTGAGGTGAGAGTGGTGGTCAGCAAGTTAGAGGGTAATGGTGTGTGTGTGTTTACATGAAGCAGGACCTTATAGGTCTTCATCCATGGCCTTGGAAAGCTCTTGGAGAATTTTGAACAGAGGAGAGGCAGGACCTGATTAGGGTGTAAGAGAATCACTGTGGTTGATGTGTTAAAAAACAGACTAGGAGGCATGGACAGAAGCAGAGAGACCCGACTGCTTTACAGTCATCCGGGAGAGAGAGCATGACAACATGAACCAAGATGACGGTGGCCTAGTGCTGGAAGATGGTTGGACTTTAAATATATTTGGAGGTAGAGCCAACAAGATTTGCTGGTAGATCAGATATGGATTTTCAGAGAAAGGGAGAGTCACACACGACTCCAAGGCTTTTAGCCTAAGTAACTGAAAGGGTGGACTTAATAGGGAAAGTAAGTGTTTTCAGGTCAGATAGGACTTGGATCTCAGGTCTACCATTTGTTGGCTATATAGTGACCTAACTTGTGGGCAAGTAACTTAACCTCTCTTAGTCTCACTGTTTCCATTTGCACACGGGGGACAGTTATACCTATCTCATAGGATTATTATGAAGAATGAATGTGTATATGAGTCAGGTATATAGTACATTCAACAAATGCCACTCCATTTACTCAATCTTCTTTTAGGGAAGGAGGAAAAGAGAGAGAGAAAAAGGTAGAGACAGAGAGATACAGAGAGGAGGAGGAGGAAGAGATGAAAGAAAGACACACACAGAGAGAGAGAGAGAGGGAGGGAGTATGCTTTCTATCTCTACCTTAATCTCTACCCTTGATACCCCTTTGTTTTCTGTTGTTACTGGACTAAAATGTTTACGAAGTCTTAATGGCACCCCATACTTATTTCAAGATGGAGGGTAGGAGAAAACCTATTTTACTAGCAAGAAGAAGGCCTGAGGAATTAATGGTGTGAGATGTCTGGGGCTGGCATGGACAGCTGGGAGCTCTGAGGAGAACCTTGTTCACCTGCAGTTCCTCAACCTAACTCTACTTAGAGTTCCAAGTTGTTAGAAAGTAAACATATCCATCCTTCAGGGAAGAGATTCTGTTTGCTTGGTTTCCTAATGTCTATGTCTGGCACTGGATAATCCCTCAATACATTTGTTGAATAAATAAATCCCTGAATGCCTCATATCTTTCTTTTCTTCTGCCCCTACCTGCCATCCCCAGCACTCACCCTGAAGCTCTCAGGATAGGTTAGTATCACCAGGGGACTGGAGTTGAGTAGTTCTTGCTTCTGGTGGTAATGAATATGTTTTCCATGGGTTTTCCCTTAAAGCTGCTCTATTACACATCATAGTTGTGTTCTGCAAGACTTGTTCTTAAGAATACAATGGTATACTTGAAACCCAACCCTTTGTTACATTTTTGTTCACATTAGAAATACATTCCAAGTCAAAGCAACTTACTTGAGAAAGAGGAGTTTTGTATCACAAGATAGGTGGGGTTAGCTAGGTTGTGTGGGTTTGGGGACTGGACATTTTGAAAAATTCTACTGGCTCAAGGGGCATTGGGAGTGTCCTTCCTTGTTGGGCACCTGGCCTATGGCAATTAGGATGGGTGCATAGTGGTCCACAAGTATGAGAAGCAGATAATCGGAATGGTTGAGAGTGGATCTAATCAATTGTTCTCCAAACTGGCCTTTAGACCGGGAGTCAAAACTACTAAGACAGCATGTAAAGAAAATGGTATTGCAGTTCCTTCTTCCCTTGCTGTGACATGAGATGTGGAAAGGGGTGGTTCCTGGGTGCTACCCAGTCAAAACATGTCAAATGCCAAAGGTCTGGGTACCAGGCTAAACCAAAAAGCAAGATAGCCAGCAGTGATGAAGCAAAAGGAGAGTCATGTGTAAGAGGTTGGGACAGAGGAGAGTGAGAAAACAGTAGGAGCTTGAATCCAGGGGCATAGTGGAGCAGAGCAGTAAGTTGGCTTCATGGCTGTCTGGACAATCATACCTACTACTCTTGGCTCCAACTTTTCTTTCTTTTTCAGGGAATTAAGAGAAATCAGCCAATAGGTTCTGAAATCAGCTCTGTAGGGTAGAGGCAGTCTGCACACAGCCAGCTTTCTGGAGCTGGGGTAAGGAGAACAGGAACCCTTTGTTTCATCCCAGAAGAACAGGGATTGAAGGAGAATATGTTGTATTTCAGGCCACCAAGGCTGAGTAAGTAAAATCTTGTGATAATTCAAAACCACTTACGGCAGTGTACTGATAAAGAACTTCCAGAAATGCAAGCTGGATTCAGAGGAGGACATGGAAAGAGGCATTGTTGATGTCAGATGGATCTTTGCTGAAAGCAGAGAATACCAGGAAGATGTTTACATGTGTTTTGTTGACTATGCAAAGGCATTCGACAGTGTGGATCATAACAAATTATGGATAATATTGAGAAGAATGAGAATTCCAGAACACTTAATTGTGCTCATGAGGAACCTGTACCTAGACCAGGAGACTGTCATTTGAACAGAACAAGGGGATACTGCATGGTTAAAATCAGGAAGGGAGTGCACCAAGGTTATATCCTTTTACCATACTTATTCAATCTGTATGCTGAGCAAATAATCTGAAAAGATGGATTATGTGAAGAAGAATGTGGCATGAAGTTTGGAGGAAGCCTCATTAACAACCTGCAATATGCAGAGAACACAGCCTTGCTTGCTGAAAGTGAAGATGACTTGAAGCACTTACTGATGAAAATTAAAGACTATGGTTTGCAGTATGGATTACACCTCCAAATAAATGAAAATCCTCACAAGTGGACCAATAAGTAGCATAATGATAAATGGAGAAAAGGTTGAAGATGGCAAAGATTTCATATTAATTGGTTCCACAACCAACACCAATGGAAGCAGCAGTCAAGAAAACAGGTGACATATTGCAGTGGGCATATCTGCTGCAAAAGACCTCTTCAAAGTGTTGAAGAGTAAATGTGGTAGTTAAGTTTCTGTGTCAACTTAGCTAGTCCAGGTTGAATGGCTGGGCAGCTGGATATAAGTTATTCCCCATGGTAAGACTGGTCATTAACTCCATGGTGGAATGTATTGGAGCAGCTGAGTAGCTGCTTTGGGTATGTGGTCTGCTTCCCGTATATAAGAAGCAGGTTTGGGAATGGTCTCTAGCTTATGGCATGCTTGAACCTTGCATGTAGCTGTGTAGTTGTTTAGTGGCCTGCCATGCTCTGCCGACCTTGGGACTTTCAATGGACTTGAATTAATGGCCTGCCTTGTGGTTTGGTAACATTGGGACTGTGGCATTTTACTTGTCAATCTTGGGCTTGTCAGCCTCAGCAGACAGGAGCTGCCTAAGTGAAGAGATGCCTCTAGCCTCAGTAGGCCAGAAGCCAGAGGCAGAGCTGAAGCTCAAAGTTTAGGGGCTTTCACACAGCCCCTAGAGCCTGGCACTTTGAACACGGGATTAAAGCTTCCAAACTGTAAGAGAATGAACTCCTGTTTGTTCAAGCATCCCACTTGTGGTATATTCTTGTCAGAGAGGCACTAGGTAACCAGAACAGTAAAGATGTCACTTTGAAGACTAAGGGTGCCTCACCCAAGCTGTGGTATTTTTCAATTGCCTCATATGCATGTTAATGCTGGACAATGAATAACAAAGACTGGAGAAGAGTTGATGCTTTTGAGTTGTGGTGTTGGCAAGGAGTAGTGAAAGTTCAGTGGACTGCCAGAAGAACTAACAAATCTGTCCTGGAAGAAGTGCAGCTGAATTCTTCTTGGAAGCGAGAATGACCAGACTTCATCTCATCTACTTTGGTCATGTTGTCAGAGGGGAACATTCCCTGGAGAAGGATATCATGCTTGGTAAAGTGGAAGGTCAATAAAAAAGGGGAAGGCCCTCAATGTGATGGATGGACACAGTGGTTACAACAATGGGCTGAGGTATAGCAAGGATTGTGAGGCTGGTGTAGGACTGGGCAGTGTTTCGTTCTGTTGTGCATAGGATTGCTATGAGTTGGAGCCAACTTGACAGTACCTAACAACAATAACAAGGCTGAACTACTTATGAATGAGCATGTATACATACCTTTTCAGTGCTCTTTTTCACTTTTAACCCCTATATCAAATCATTTAAATACTATGCATCTTCAAGGTCCTGCTCAAATGCTGTTCCCTCTAGGACCTTGCTAATCAAACTGTGGTCCAGGAACCAGCATCATCAACTTCATGTGGAAGCTTGGTAAAAATTCATGGCTTCCTGTCCTTCCCCAGAGCTATTAAATGAGAATCTGTGTTTTGATAAGACCTCCAGGTGATTGACATGAATGTTAAGTGTTGAAGTATATTGGTCTAAGGGCCTTCTTCACTCCCATTATCCTCCCATCTAAGCATAGTTGTCCCCACTTTTGATATTCCATGGCATCTTTTCCATATTTCCCTTATGGTATTTAGCTTATTCAGTCATTTAAGATATATCTGTCATTTAATGTGTGTGAGCACTGTAGACATTGTAATCTATTAATGAGACTGTAAAAACATTCATGAAAAATACACTGACTGTAATCACTCTTGATTACAATGTGGTATTAGTTGCAAAAGGAGAGACCAACAAATCACAATACAGTGAAACTAGGGCAATAACATTCCTATTATAAAGTGTTAAGAGAACGCTTTTAACTTCTGCCTTTTAACTAGGATAGTTACGAATGCGTTTCACCTCTCCTACTCTGCTGTTAGCTTCTCCAGGGTAGGATGGTGTCTCATTTCCATGTACCATAGCCCCTCCTCGGTGGTGTGCATAGAGGAAGCATATAATAAATGTGACTGTTTTAAATTTCCATGATAATTTTTGACATACAAGAAAATCAAAGATGATACTCTTAAATATGGAAAGGATAAAGTTTATGCTAGAAAAATGCCTCTTAATATGTCTTTGTACTTTGGAAATGTCTTTTGACAACAGGGGAAGTCCACTTTCTAATTAACTTTGTTGTTGTTGTTATGTGCCGTTGAGTCAGACCTGACTCATAGCGACCCCTCCTTGGGTTTCCGAGGCAGTATCACTATGGAGTAGATTGCCCCATCTTCCTTCCGAGGAGTGGCTAGTGGGTTTGAACCACCAGCCTTCTGGTTAGCAGTCAAGTGCCTTAGCCACTATGCTACCAGAGCTCCCTTCTAATTAACTAGTGGAAGGATTTAACTAAAATTATCTATTGTTTTTCCCTAGGGGGGGAATCATCAAGAAGGCATTCATTCATTCATTTAACAAATATTTATTGAAGGCCTATTACATGTCCATTAGACAGAACCTCCCTCTCTCCCCAAAACTCATGATGAAATGTTGAACCAACCATGTGGAACAGGGGCTGTTGTACTCTGATAAGTGGCTGTGAGAATTCAGAGGTGTGAGAGGTTTGCCTGGGAGAGGAGAGAGGACAGGAAAATGCATTTCTGGGAGAAAGCAAAAAGATAACCTTCCCTGTCCAAATTCTCAATATTTGAATGTTTTACTTTAATCACTAATAAGAAATTTTACACAAAAGTCACTGTCTGACTGGGAAACCAGCTACAATGAGTTTGCCTAATTCATTAGCATTTGTCTAGATTGAGGATGTGAAATGAGAAAGGCCCCATCTTAGATATTCTTTCAATAAGATCTTGTCTTTTTGGATCTATTGTGTAAAAAGGTTGTAGAGTCTCTGAGGGGTTAATCCTTCATGGCCCCTGTGTTTTCTTCTGCTAAGTGCTGGAGCTATTAGCTCAGAGTTCAATTTAAATATTATTTTTATTACCTTTATCCCATTAGTCCATTGTAGTTTACCTTTAAAAAAATGTTCATTATAATGTTCATTATCTGATAATGTCCAGTATCCAGTGTACTGTCCACAAATAGGCCTAGTGAATAATTTCATTAAGTTGTAATGATTAGGTTATTAGTGTATTAAACACTGTATGTTACACAGAAATCCTTGGTGTGTTGCTATATAGTAATTTAAGAATGTTTACTGATATTTTGGTGATTACTAGGGATTTTTGCATGACTTGGGAATGGATTATTATTTTTCTTAGTTTAGAAAATGAAATATAGTTACCCACTCTCTGAGAATTAGTTTCCAAATGTTCTTTCAGTAGTGGCTAGGTTTAGGATAAAAAGGGATGCCAGAATTGTGAACTCAACAATTGAGGGAGGAGTGAGTTTGAACTTTTTGGGTAATAAGGATATTTTTGATTCAAAGACCCTCACTTCCACCATTTTAATGTTTCTGAAATTAAAATGTGTTTTATAATCAGCATCTATGTTTTAATATGATATTTCTGTTATTATTTTTGGTGAGTTTCAATAAATGGCATCCCTCTTCTCTACTTTAATTCAAAGCCCCTTGAAAAATAAGCCAATAGAATATATAGATTGAGAATAAATTTATCAGTTTTACTGGTGATAGATTGGAGGACATAGCTTCCTTTGAGTATTCTAAATAGTAACGTTTACCTTGGTAGGTGCCGTCTTCTACTACTACTACTAAAAAAAAAAAAAAAAACAACAACCTTTCTGCCATCAAGTTGATTCCAACTCATAGCAACCCCTCCTTGGGTTTCCAAGACAGTATCTCTATGGAAGTAAATTGCCCAGTTTTCTTTCTGAGGAGTGGCTGGGGAGTTTGAACCACCAGCCTTCTGGTTAGCAGTCAAATGGATAGAGAAAAGGAGAGTGAGACTCAATCTCCCATGCTTAGGACTTAGGTTGAATTATCTTCACTAAACTGAAAAACTTGGTTCAGTGGTATTGGTCCTCCAGTTGGTTAACACATTCCACCTCTAAGGTGAGGAAGTGAGAGTCACAATGCTAAAATGTCAGAACTTTCCTCTCTGCCATGATAGGTGTGACAGATTCATTTTGACTGTCCTTCAGAGCATGTGAAGGAGCTCTGGCAGCATAGTGCCTAAGCCATTTGACTGCTAACCAGAAGGCTGGCGGTTCAAATCCACCAGCCACTCCTCGGAAGGAAGATTGATCATTCTACCTATGAGTCGGAGTCAACTCGGTGGCAGTGAGTTTGGTTTTGGAAGAGCATCTGATGATGATTCCTCTTTGATGGGGAGGTAGTTTAGCACTTCTTGGAGGCACTGAGATTAGCCATTATGGAAGTGAAGGGTGTAGTTAGAGACCATATTGTCTAGGAAAACCCCCCAAACCCAAACCTAGTGCTATCTCATTGATTCCAACTCATAGTAACCCAATAGGACAGAGTTGAACTGCCCATAGGGTTTCCAAGCCTGTAAATCTTTACAGATGCAAACTGCCACATGTTTCTCCCACATGGCATCTGGTTAAGGTTGAAACACTGACTTAATTTTTATGTTTTGAGTGTTTAAAAGGAGAAACTATGTAAGAAGAGGCTCTAGGGGATAAAGTAGAGGAGGAGTAACTAGATTTTCCTCTGCTTTTTTTGAAAACTAGCCTCAGTGTCAAAATAAACATTTGAAAATAGGCTTAATTAAACTTCATAGGCTCCTGTATGTGTATATGTTTGGGGCAGAGGCCAGCAATAGAAAAAGAAAGAGGAGAGATGGGGGAAATATAAAAATATTATTTTTTTAATTGAAAATGAAGCAGCAAATAACTGTGCACTTAATTATTTTTAATTATTTTAAAAATAGGAAATAAATATTCAAATGGTATAAGAGAAAATAAAAACATGTTTCCCTCCAAGCTCATTCTCTCAGAGGTCTCCTCTCAAAGACAGCTATCATTTCAAAGCTTTTGTGTGAATCCTTCCAGAAATGTTTATGCATAAACATTTTGCTTATTTTGCACAAATGGTAAATGTTAAATATACTTCCAGATAAATACATTGGGAGCTCATTTATAATACTTACACAGGCAAACCTTGCTTAACTGTGCATATTTTACAAATTCAAGGTTTATGGCAAGTCTGTTGGCATGATATTTCAAACAGCATGCGCTCACTTCATGTCTCTGTGTCACATTTTGGCAATTCTCACAATATTTCAAACATTTCATAATGCTATTACACACTTAATGGTGTAAGTAACTTTTATATACACTGGGAAACCAAAAACATATATGACTTGTGTTATTGTGGTACTCACTTTATTGTAGTGATTCAGAGCCAAACCTACAATATTTCTGAAGTATGCCTGTAATATTGTATGACATTTTTTTCCCCAATAAAGGCCAGCTCATTGCATTTTTAATTATGTTGTTTGTCAATCACATTGGCTTTTATTTGCACTTTTGGTCTAAATTTATTATTTTTTGTTGTTGACAGTATACACAACAAAGTACACACAAATTTAATGGTTTCTATGTGTACAATTGACTGCTAACCAGAAGGCTGGTGGTTCAAACCCACCAGCCACTCCTCAGAAGGAAGGTTGGGCAATCTACTTCCTTAGTGATACCACCTCAGAAACCCAAGGAGGGGTCACTATGAGTTGGGTCCGACTTGATGGCACATAACAACAACAACAACACATGTACAATCTAGTGACATTGATTATGTTCTTTGAGTTGCACAATCATTCTCACCCTCCTTTTCTGTATTGCTCCTCCTTCATTAACATAACCCATAACCTCACTGGCCCCAAGGTTCCTATGTAATCTCCCAAGTTGCTGTTGTCAGTTGATCCCATAGAGATAGTTCATTTTATGACCTCAGTATCAGCTCTATTGTGTAGTCTTTGTCTATAAGAATAACCCTCTTTAAAATTATAAATAGATGACTTAAAATCTGTTAGAAAGAATCAAAGAATAGTGGTTATTGAAGGGGACATCTTTTGTACCAATTTATTTCAAAGTATATATTTCAGATCTGTTTTCCCTGCGGTATTTCTGTGATACTTGCTTCCATGGTTACCAGGTGGTATTCATAATGAGAATAAAAATATAAGGAGAATTGAAATGAAATTATTATTGCAGATTTCCTTCACAGAGAACATTCATTGGGCAATTTAGAAACTAAATATATGATTATTGGATAGCTGATACTTTCCATTAATATGTCTTTACCTGCTTAGGGGTTGTATTATACTGACTTCTATGGATAGGATTTGGAAGGTAAACAGTGGAGTTAATTTCTAAGTACGAATGACCTTTGAACAACATGAGAGTTAGGAGTGCCGACCCTTGCTGCAGTGAAAAATCCATGTATAACTTTTGACCCCTTAAAAACTTAACTACCAATAGCCTATTGCTGACAAGAAGCCTGAACAATAACATAAATAGTTGATTAATACAGTTTTTTCTATATTAGAGTTTCACATGAAGACCCTTGCACACATATACAATGTTGTTAGGTGCCGTCAAGTCGGCTCTTACTCATCGTGACCCTATGTACAACAGAACGAAACACTGCTCTGTCCTGGGCCATCCTCACAATGCTTGCTATGCTTGAGCCCATCATTGCCGCCACTGTGTCAATCCATCTGGTTGAAGGTCTTCCCCTTCTTCACTGATCCTGTACTTTAATAAGCCTGGTATCCTTTTCCAGGGAATGGCCCTTTCTGACAACATGACCAAAGTTGTTGTTGTTGTTATTTGCCGTCGAGTTGGCCCCGACTCATAGCGACCCCTCCTTGGGTTTCCGAGGCAGTATCACTATAGAAGTAGGATTGTCCAACCTTCCTTCCGAGGAGTGGCTGGTGGGTTTGAACCGCCAGCCTTCTGGTTAGCAGTCAAGTGCCTTAGGCACTATGACCAAAGTAGGTGAGGTGAAATCTGGCCATGCTCACTTCCAGGAAGCATTCTGCCTGCACTTCTTCCAGGACAGGTTGTTCGTTCTTTTGGCAGGCCATGGTATTTTCAGTATTCTTCACCAACACCACAATTCAAAGGCATCAACTCTGCTTCAGTCTTCCTTATTCCTTGTCCAGCTTTCACATGCATATGAGGCTATTGAAAATACCATGGCTTGAGTCGGGCACACCTTACTGTTCAAAGCGACATCTTTGCTTCTAAACACTTTCAAGAGGTCTTTTGCAGCAGATTTGCCCAGTGCAAATCTGATTTCCTGATTCCTTGGGTGTTGACTGTGGATCCAAGTAAAATGAAACCCCTGACAACTTCAATCTTTTCTCTGTTTATCATGCTGTTGCTTATTGGTCCAGTTGTGAAGATTTTCCTTATCTTTATGTTGAGGTGTAATCCATATTGAAAACTGCAGTCTTTGATCTTCATCATTAAATGTTTTGAGTCATCTTCACTTTCAGCAAGCAATGTTGTACAGTTTCTCACATTATATGTTCAGCACACAGATTGAATAAGTATTGTGAAACGGTACAGCCCTAAACCAAAGGAAGAAATGCTGAAATAAAAGAACTGAACTGAAGACTTCAAAGGGCAGCTTGAGAAGAGAAAGTAAAATGTTATAATGAAATGTGCTAAGACCTGGAGTTAGAAAACCAAAGAGGAAGAATACTCTTGGCATTTCCCAAGCTGAAAGACCTGAAGAAAAAATTAAAGCCTCAAGTAACAATATTGAAGGTTTGTATGGGCAAAATATTGAGTGGTGCAAGAAGCATCAAAAGAAGATGGAAGGAATACACAGAGTCACTATATTGATAAGTATTGGTAGATGTCTGACTATTTCAGAAGGTAGCATATGATTAAGAATCAATGGTATTGAAGGAAAAAGTCCAAGCTGCACTGAAGGAATTGACAATTCCCGTTCTTCACAATGTTATCCATAATTTGTTATGATCCATACAGTCACATGCCTTTGCATAATCAATAAAACACACATAGATATCTTTCTGGTATTCTTCCATTTCAGTTAATATCTATCTGATATCAGTAATGATATCCCTCATTCCACCTCCTATTCTGAATCCAGCTTGCATTTCTGGAAGTTCCCTGTCAATATACTGCTGCAACTGTGTATGAATTATCTTCAGCAAAATTTTACTTGTGTGTGATATTAATGATATCGTTCAATAATTTCCACATTCTGTTGGATCACCTTTCTTTTGAATGGGCACAAATATCAATCTCTTTCAGTCAGTTGGCCAGGTAGCTGCCTTCTAAATTTCTTGGCATAAACGAGTAAGTGCCTCCAGTGCTACATCCATTTGTTGAAACATTTCAGTGGGTATTCCCTCAATTCCTGGAGACTTTTTTTTTTTTTTGCCACTTTTGTCTTGTCTTCCTTTCTTGTGTTTTTAATGACCATTTGCTTTCTTCATGTATGATGTTCTTGATGTCATCCCACAAATTGTTTTTCAGTCACTGGTGTCCAATACGTCAAATCTGTTCTTCAGATGGTCTCAAAATTCAGGTGGGATATAATCAGGTGGCTCTTGTGGACTTATTTTAATTTTCTTTAGCTTCACCTTGAACTTGCATATGAGCAATTGATGGTCTGTTCTGCAGTCATCTCCTGGCCTTGTTTTGACTGTGATATTGTGCTTCTCCATTGCCTCTTTCCACAGATGTGGTCATTCTGATTTCTGTGTATTCCATCTAGTGAGGTCCATGTGTATAGCCACTGTTTATTTTTAAGTTGTTGAAAAAATATATTTGCAATAAGCCATTGATCCTGCCTAGTGTCATTTCTGTCATCAAGGCCATATTTTCCAACTACTGATGACTCTCCTTTGTTTCCAACTTTCCCATTCCAAACAAAGAAACCAAACACACTGCTGTGGAGTCAAACCCAACTCATAGCAACCCCTCCTTGAGTTTCCAAAGTGGTATCACTACAGAAGTAGATTGCCCAACCTTCCTTCCAAGGAGTGGGTGGTGGGTTTGAACCACCAGCCTTCTGGTTAGCAGTCAAGTGCCTTAGGCACTGCGCCACCAGAGCTTTAATCACCAGTAATTATCAACATATCTTGATTGCATGTTTGGTCAATTTCAGACTGCAGACACTAGTAAAAATCTTCAATTTCTTCATCTCCGGCTTTAGTAGTTGGTGTGTAAATTTGAATAATAATAGTGTTAACTGGTCTTCCTTGTTATTGGGTGCCATCGTGTCAACTCCAACTCATAGCAACTGTATGCACAACAGAACAAAACACTGCCTGGGCTTGTGCCAGCCTCACAATCCTTGCTATACCTGAGCCCACTGTTGCAGCCACTGTGTCAATCCATCTTGTTGAGGGCCTTCACCTTTTCCTCTGACACTCCACCTTACCGAGCATGGTGTCTTGCTCCAGTGAATGGTCACTTCTGACAATATGACCAAAGTAGATGAGACAAAGTCTAGCCATTCTGGCTTCCAAGGAGCATTCCACCTGCATTTCTTCCAGGACAGATTCATTAGCTCTTCTGGCAGTCCATGGTACTTTCAGTATTTTTTTTGCCAACACCACAACTCAAAAGCATCAACTTTCTTCAGTCTTCCTTATTCATTGTCCAGCTTTCACATGTGTATGAGGTGACTGAGAACACCATGGCTTGGGTTAGGCACACCTCAGATTTCAAAGAGACATCTTTGCTCTTCAGCACTTTAAAGAGATCTTTTGCAGCAGATTAGTCCAGTGCAATATGTCCTGACTTCTTGACTGCTGCTTCCATTGCTGTTGATTGTGGAACCAAGTAATATGAAATCTTTGAAAACTTCAATCTTTTCTCCATTTATCGTGATGCTGCTTATTGGTCCAGTTGTGAACATTTTTGTTTTCTTTATGTTGAGATGTAATCCATACTGCAGACTGTAGTCCTTAACCTTCATTAATAAGTGCTTCAAATCATCTTCACTTTCAGCAAGCAAGGTTGTGCTGTCTGCTTATCAAAAGTTGTTAATGACTTTATATAGTCCAGCTTCTCGTATTATTTGCTCAGCATGCAAATTGAATAGGTATAGTGAAAGGATACAACCCTGACACACTCCCTTCTAATTTTAAACCATGCAGTATCCCTTTGTTCTGTTTGAACAATACCCTCCTGGTCTATGTACAGGTTCCTGATGAGAACAATTAAGTGTTCTGGAATTTCCATTCTTCTCAAGGTTATTCATAATTTGCTGTGATCCACACAGTTGAATGCTTTCGCATAGTCAGTAAAACACAAGTAAACATCTTTCTGGTATTCTTTGCTTCCAGCCAAGATCCATCTGACATCAGCAATGATGTGCCTCATTCCACATCCTCTTCTGAATCCAGCTTGCATTTCTGAAAGTCCCTTGTCAGTATACTGCTGCAACCATTTTTGAATTATCTTCAGCAAGATTTTGCTGACATGTGATATTAATGATATTGTTCTATAGTTTTAACTTTCTGTGGGATCACCTTTCTTTGGAATGGGTACAAATATGGATCTCTTCCAGGCAGTTGGCCAGGTGGCTATCTTTCAGATTTCTTGGCACAGACGAGTAAGTGCCTCCAGTGTGGCATCCGTTTGTTGAAACATCTCAGTGGGTATTCTGTCAATTGCTGGAGCCTTGTTTTTACACCAATTCCTTCAGTGCAGCTTCAAGTTCTTCCTTCAATAGCATTGGTTCTTGATCATATGCCACCTTCTGAAATGGATGAACATTGACCAATTCTTTTTTGTACAATGACTCTGTGTATGCCTTCCATCTTCTTTTGATGTTTCCTGCATCATTTCAAATTTTGCCCATAGAATCTTTCAATATTGTAAGTTGAGGCTTGAATCTTTTCTTCAGTTCTTTTAGCACACTGGGTGTTTTCCTTGTAGGCATATGGATATTATCCTGTTACTGAGAGCATTGTACTTTAGCACAGATCTTGAGAAGTTCTTTTTGACAATTAATGCAGCACCATTCCTCTTCAATTTGTCATTCCTGGCATAGTATATCATATGATTATCTGATTAAAAATGGCGAGTACTACTCCATTTCATCTCACTAATACCTAGAATATCTATCTTTATCCATTCCATTTCATTTTTGACAGCTTCAAATGTTCCTAGATTCATACTTCGTACATTCTGTGTTCCAATTATTAATAGATTTTTGCAGTTGTTTCTTCCCATTTTGAGTCATGCCCCATCAGCAAATGAAGGTCCAGAAAGCTTTTCTCCATCCCCGTCATTAAGGTCACCTACTTTGAGGAGGGAACTCTTCATCAGTCATATTTTGAGTGCCTTCCAACCTGAGGGACTCATCTCTTAGCACTATATGAGACAATGTTTCACAGCTATTCATAAAGTTTTCCAGCAGTATATCAGATAGTATTTTGCTGCTATTCATAAGGTTTTCTTTCACCAGATTTTTTGGAAGTGGATGACCCCATCCTTCTTCCCAGTCTGTCTCATCTGGATGCTCAGCTGAAACACATGTGCAGTGTGTTTCCATGTGCAGAGCATACATACAATGTTGTTGTTGTTATTTGCCATCGAGTCAGACTTGACTCATAGCAACCCCTCCTTGGGTTTCCAAGGCAGTATCACTACGGAAGTAGATTGCCCAACCTTCCTTCCGAGGAGTGGCTGGTGGGTTTGAACCACCAGCCTTCTGGTTAGCAGTCAAGTGCCTTAGGCACTACGCCACCAGAGATAAGTTTATTAACTATACTGCATGATGATAATTTACTATTCATTAAGTGGAAGTGGATCATCATAAAGCTCTTCATCTTTGTCTTCACATTGAGTTGGCTGAGGAGGAGGAAGAAGAGGAGAGGTTGGTCATATCCTAGGAGTGGCAGAGGCATTAAAAGGTGGAAGAGGTGGAAGTTGAGGGAGGAGAGGCAACATACTCAGTGTAACTTTACCAAAATACATCATAATTTCTGTCTGACTCTGTTGCTTTTTCATTTTTCTGAAAATTTTTCTATACTATACCAATCTTTCTTCCATCATTTGCTTTAGTTTCAGTGCTCTCACCATAGAAGGGTCTATGTTGTAAAGAATAGTCAAAAGCAGTTTTGAATAATCAGAATGCTTCTGCCAGATTGTCTAACGTCAATTTGTTTTCTGGCACAGCTTCTTTTATGTCTTCTACCTCCTCGTCTGGCACTGGTTCAGAAGCACTCATCTCCATCAAGTTGTCTTCTGTTAATTTCCCTGATGTGGTGTCTGTTAGCTCTTGAATTTCTCCAAGATCCATATCTTGAAAAAAATCTGTGTATAAGTGGACTCACACAATTCAAACTGGTGTTGTTCAAGAGTCAACTGTAGTGACATTTGTTGCATTTGCAAGGGTATAAGCTCTGACAGAAATGCTGTGAGCATGTGATAGAAAGGCAGTCACATAAAAAAAAGAAAAAACCTGAGAACCTGTTCTTAACAGCAAGTCGAAGTGAAGTTGCACAACTTTCTACTTTCAGTATTCTTAGGTTAAAAAATAAATATGTAAATAAGACTTTACATAACAACCAAAAGCAGGTATGAGTAGAAGGGGTGGGGAAGCAGTCTTGAGAAGTAGAAAATGCTGTATACCAGGATTAATGTGGGTTGTGCATCCACCTTTGCCTCTGTGCGTATGACCTTGATTTCCCTGGTTGTCAGTTTCTTTATCTGTTAGATTGACTGGGTAATCTCTCCTGTTCCTTCCAAATCCAATATTGTATTGTCCTAGAAACTGACTTCAAATAATTAATTCTTTCCTCATGTCAATACAAAACTGTAAATTCTACTTTGAGATTCTTGTCTGATACTTTAAATAACTGCATCTCTCAAAATACTTATAGCTGAGTGGTTCTGCTAGTTGTTGTTGTTGTTGTTATGTGCCATTGAGTCGGCCCCGACTCATAGCGACCTCTCCTTTGATTTCCGAGGCAGTATCACTACAGAAGTAGGATTGCCCAACCTTCTTTCCGAGGAGTGGCTGATGGGTTTGAACCGCCAGCCTTCCGGTTAGCAGTCAAGTGCCTTAGGCACTATGCTACCAGAGCTCCTGATCACAACTAATAACAATAGAAAGCTTGTGGTTTCTGTTGAAATCAGGGCAATTGTATGACCTTCTCATCTGTTACATAGCCACTTTATATTTTTTATGTATTATCTTCCTTGCAAATAACAGACTGAGATAAAAATGAAATTTGAGGAATTAGTTTGCAATAATTCATTATTATTACTGGAATACACTAAGTACCTTTGTTTACGATGACTTAACTATAAAAAAACTTTCAGTGAGTTATAGCATACATAAACAGCACAAATGGAGAATTTGGAGCACAACAAATTTTCATTATGTAAACACATCCATGTGATCCCTGCCCAAGTCAAGAGCTAGAACATTTCCCCAGAAGTCTTTGTCATGGCCTGTCTATCCCCTTCCCTCTAATTTTTGAGCTCTTTAAGGAGGACTCAATGAGCTCTGGTGATACAGTGCCTAAGGCATCTGACTGCTAACCAGAAGGTTGGCAGTTCAAACCCACCAGTCACTCTGTGGAAGGAAGACTGGGCAATCTACTTCCATAAAGATTTACTGCCTGAGAAACCCAAAAGGGGTTGCTATGAGTCACAATCCACTCAATGCTAGTGAGTTTGGTTTGGTTTTGGAAGGAGGACTCAACCCCATAACCATAAAATAGGTTTGTCTGATTTTGAATGTTATGTAAGGGAAATAGTACAGTAGGTATTTTGTTTCTAATTTCTTCCACTAAATATTGTTTACAAGATTTATTCATATTGCATATAGTTGTTCTTTCACTTTTATTGCTGTATGGAATTCTGTTGTACATCACAAAAACTTATGCATTGATTTTAACGTTAAAATACATTATGGTTGGTTTCTGACTGGGGCTATGAAGTATAGTACTGGAATGAACATTTTTGTACCTGTATTTGGGGCACAAGTGCACACTTTTGTATTGAGTATATACCTAGGTGTGGAATTGCTGGGGCATACGATATATGTATGTTCAAATTTAGTAGACTATCAATTAGTTTTCCAGAGTGATTGTATTAATTTATATACTCAAAAGTGGTATATGAGAATTTCAGTTTGAATTTTCAAATCCTGGCCAATATTTGTGATTGATGGACTTAGGCATTTCTGTGAATGTGTGGATCTTTCTGTGGTTTTAATTTCTACTTTCTGGATTACTGACCAGTTTTGTTTGTTGCTGTTGTTGTTAGTTGTCGTCAAGCTGGTTCTGACTCATGGTGATCTTATGTATGACAGAATGAAATATTGCCTGGTTCTGTGCTGTATTCATGACCATTGGTATATTTGAGTCCATCATTATAGCTGTTATGAAATGCCTTCCAACCTAAGGGGCTCGTCTACCAGCACCATTATCAGAGCGTATTCTGTTGTGCTCCCTAAGGTTTTCATTGGCTAATTTTTGGAAGTAGATAATCAGATCTAGTTTATCTTACTCTGAAGGCTCTTGTGAAACCTGTTCACCATGGATGACCCTACTGGTGTTTGAAATACAGGTGGCATAGCTTCCAATATCATAACAACATTCAAGCCACCATAGTACCACAAAGTGACAAGTGGCTGGTGGACTGATACATTTAATTAAGTCAATTTTCAAATGTTTATTGGCCATTTAGGTTTTGGTTTTTATGAAGAAGTCAAATTTCTTCCTATTTTTCTATTTTCTTTTGTCAGTTTTAACTTTTGCAGCCATTTCCCCCTAGACTTCAATTGGGCTTTTTAATCTTTATAGTGTGTAGTTTGATGAACAGAAATTCTTTATTTTAATGTAGTCTGATTTATTAATTTTCTATTAATAATTAAAGCTTTTGTAATCTGTTTAAGAAATCTTTCTCTACCTAACTGAAAGGTCATGAATATATGGTCCTCTCTAACTTCTAGTGTCTTTGTTGTTTTTCACATTTAGATCTACATTATACCTGAAACAGAATTTTTTTTTTCATGTAAGAAGTAAGAAATGAATCAAATTTCACTTTTTGTGTTTTTTTTTCTCTGGTGGCATAGTGCCTAAGGCATTTAACTGCTAAGCAGAAGGCTGGCTATTCAAACCCACCAGCCACTCCTCAGAAGGAAGATTGGGCAATCTACTTCCATAGTGATACTGCCTCAGAAACCCAAGGAGTGGTCGCTATGAGTTGGGTCTGACTTGATGGCAGTGGGTTTTTAGATATCTAATTGACCCTGCACAATATTTTTTGAAATTTGGCAATTTATTGCTGTTGTACAGTGTTCCATTTAGTATTCTTCAAGTGTCTCCATGTGTATGCATCTGTTTCTATGTTCTGTTACTTTGGTTTGTCTGTACTAGCACCAATTCCACCACAAATTTCTAATAAGTTATGTATCCCATCTGATACAGTAAGTTTTTTTCTTTCACATGGGTCAATGCATTTTTTTTTTTTTTTTTGCAGTGTTCCCTCCCATTGCCTCCCACCCCTGGCAATTGACAAAGAAAGTTTCCCTCCATATATAAACCTTTCCTTGACCCTCCACAACAATGAATTAATACAATATTTGTCCTTCTGTGATTGACTTATTTCACTCAGTATAATGTCCTCCAAGTTCATCTATGCTATGTGGTGTTTTTCAGACTCTACATTATTCTTTAGTGCTGCATAGCATTCCGTTGTGTGTATGTACTGTAGTTTGGTCATTCACTCTTCTGTTGATGGGCATATAGGTTGTTTCCATCTTTTTGCTGTTGTAAATAGTGCTGTGATGAACATGGGTGTGCATGTATCTGTTCCTGTCCTGACTCTCACTTCTCTAGGATAAATACCTAGTAATGGGATTGCTGGGTCAAATTGTATCTCCAATTCCAGCTTTCTAAGGAATCACCATACTGCTTTCCACAGTGGTTGTATCACTTCACAGTCCCACCAGCAGTGTATGAGAGTCCCAAACTTTCCACATCCCTGCCAGCATTTGTTATTTTCTGTCTCATTGAACCTTGCCATCAGTGCTGGGGTGGTATCTTATTGTTGTTTTGATTTTCATTTTTCTGATGGCCAGTGATTGTGAGCATCTCTTCATGTATTTGCTGGCCACTTGAATATCCTTCTTGGTGAAGTGTCTATTCATGTTTTCTGCCCATTTTTCAATTGGATTTTTAATCCCTTTGCTGGTGAGGTATTGGAGTTTTCTGTAAATCTTAGAGATAAGTCCCTTGCCAGATGTGTAATTATCGACAAATATGAATTTGTTGCTGTCATTTTTGTTATGTGCTTTTTTGTGGTGTTGATTTCTTTGTTCCATATAATTTTCTGTGCTGAGCTCGTTTTGTTTATGAATCGTATTATCACTTCCTTCATTGCTATTGTTTTAGTATTCGCAAAGTATTTGTGCTGGTCCTCTTTTTTGTCTTGATATAAAGGTTTATCATTTTTCTTTGAGGTTACCCTGTGATTTATAGTTTTCTTCCCAAGTTTAGAACAGTCCATTCTATCTTGTTGTTGTCTTGACTTCCCTACCATTTAGAAGTTCTGTAACTACATGGCTTTTTTTGCTCTTTTTGGTTTGTAGTTGTCCTCATTTGTCAATTGATGTCTCTGGTTCCCTGTTTACTATCTTGTAGGCTTATTTACTTTGGATAATTCCATAGCTGGGCTGGTTTCTGGGTTATGTAATCATGTGTGTTAATGGTCAGTTGTTGTTTGCTATTGTTATTTCTCTGTGCAAAGGACTCCCTTTAGCATCTCTTGTAAGGTTGGTCTGGTTTTAACAAATTCCCTTAATTTCTGCTTATCTGGAAATGCCCTAATTTCACCATCATATTTGAGGGACAGTTTTGCTGTGTACATAATTCTTGGTTGGAAATTTTTCTCTTTCAAGGTTTTATGTATACCATCCCATTGTCTTTGCCTGCATGGTTTCTGCCAAGAAATCAGAGCTTAGTGTTATTTGTTGCCCCTTGTAGGTAACTTTTCATTTTCCCCATGCTGCTTTCAGGATTCTTTCTTTGTCTTTGGTTTTGGTGAGTTTGATGATGATATGTCTTAGTGATTTTCTTTTGGGGTCTATCCTGTTTGGCATTCGCTGGACTTCTTGAATGAATATATTCTCATCTTTCATCATACCAGGAAAATTCTCTTCCAACAAATCTTTGACAAATTTGTCTGTGGTTTTATTTATGTCTGCCTGTTCTGGAATTCTGATTACACATAGGTTATTCCTTTTGGAAGGAGGACTCAACCCCATAAAATAGGTTTGTCTGATTTTGAATGTTATGTAAGGGAAATAGTACAGTAGGTATTTTGTTTCTAATTTCTTCCACTAAATATTGTTTACAAGATTTATTCATATTGCATATAGTTGTTCTTTCACTTTTATTGCTGTATGGAATTCTGTTGTACATCACAAAAACTTATGCGTTGATTTTAACGTTAAAATACATTATGGTTGGTTTCAGACTGGGGCTATGAAGTATAGTACTGGAATGAACATTTTTGTACCTGTATTTGGGGCACAAGTGCACACTTTTGTATTGAGTATATACCTAGGTGTGGAATTGCTAGGGCATACGATATATGTATGTTCAAATTTAGTAGACTTAGTTTTCCAGAGTGATTGAACCCTAGGCGCTCTTCATTTTGTTTTGATCTTTTTTTCCTGATTGATCACTTTCCAAAGAAGTATTGAAGTATTTGCCTTCAATATCACTATTTTTGTCTTGCACTCATTCAATTCTACTTCTTTGCCTGTTCAAGGTCTTATCTATTTCTGAAAATTTAGTATTAATCATCTGGATTTCTATGTTTGTATCATTTCTAATTTTTCATTTATTTTGTCATTTTGTTCTTGTATTGTCTTTCAAAATTATTGTGTGATTTTCTCTGTGTTTTCCTCAATTTTGTCAGTATTTTCCTTGATCTGCCTCTCAATTCATTGAAGATACCTGAATATAATTCTTTTGAATTCTTTATCAGGGAGTTCCAATGCTGCGTCTTCCTCAGGAATGAGTTTTGGGTCTGTATCCTGGTCCTTGTTTCTCCTGCTTTATCTTGCTTTTTGTGTGGACTGTGATGCTCCGTTGTCTCCAAAGCATTGTGACATATTTGTGTTTATATTTAATTGGTGATTGTATATTGGAGTGACTTGCCCACGATTTTCATTTCCTTTGTTTTGTTTGTATGTTATCTATGTAAGCAGGGTACTGTGCTGTGCTCTTCTATTCACTAGTTGGCAGCACTTATACACTTACCACCTGTCTCCTTCCCCATTGTCAGACTCCCATATGTCTCTGCCATCCTTGGCAAACAGAGTCTATTCTTAGGTCCCTGGAATCTGAATGAGAATGCTGTCACTTTAAAATCCAAAATGGCCACCACTAGTAAAGATTCAAAATGGCTACACCCTTGGCCACTTTAAATATCCAAAATGGCTGCCACTTGTAAACATTCAAAATGGCTGCACCCTCGATCACTTTAAATATCCAAAATGGCCACTGCTTGTAAACAATCAAAACGGCTGTGACCTTGGTCACTTAAATATTCAAGATGGCTGCCATTTGTAAACAATCAAAATGGCTGCACCCTCTGGACAGTGGAAAGTCCACAGCTCAGGTTGTCTCTCTTCTGGCTGTTTCCCTTCCTAGTCACAAGCCACCAGTGCAGTTGTCCCTGCAGGCCGTGGCAATCAGGACTGATCTTAAGGTCAATTCTAAGGTCCCAGCACCACTTGGAAATATTCTGGCTGTTGGTCCCGTCAGAGTAGCTCACTGTTTTCATTCAGGTTTTTCCACTAGTTGGTGCCTAATCCACATCTGTGTACTTCCTTTCAAAGCTCAGGGATCCAGGATTATCTTCTGTATCTCTGTCAATTGGCTTCTCTTTTCTTTGTTGAAGAGGGTCTGTGTAGCTTGTCTCCCTATTCCTCCATCTAACTGGAAGTCCCCATCTGGTACAATTAGTTTTCCCACCTTTTTTTCCCCATCTCAAAAGTATCATGGTTGTTTTTGGCTATTTTTATTTTTATATGCTTTTTAAATTAGCTTGTCAGTTTCTACAAAATAACCTTCTGAGATTTTGAATGGAATTGCATTGAACATATGGATGAATTTTGGGAGAAATGCTGTTATAACAATACTGAATCTTCCAATCTGTGAACATAGTATATCCATTTGTTTAGAGTTCCTTTAATTTATACCAATAAAATTAAGTGGGTTTTTAAAGAAAATTTTTTATATATAGGTCACATATTTTGTTCAATTTATTCCTAGGTATTTAATACTTTTTGATATTACTATAAGTCATGCCTTTTTAAAAATTTCATTTACTGTTTGTAGCTAATGTATAGAAGTGATTGATTTTTACAACTGTTTCTTCTGGTCATTATTTCATCCCTAGTACCTTTGTAATATCTGGTAAAGAGTAGACATTCAATAGTATTTATTGGATAAAAAAATATATTGGAAAATTAGAAAAAGATTTAAAAAGCACATACCATTTTATAGAGACCAGTTCCCCTTCTTATTTTTACTGGAATATGTTTGACTTTCAGGTCACTATAATACATGTATCCAGGAAATTGCTACATAGGACTGACTTCATTTAAAAACACAGTGATGACATAAATGATGTATCTGCATAGCTTCCTATACTGTCTCTATTGCTTATTTACTTCTTTGAAGTCATAACTCAACTGTGACTGTAGATGAGTGTTGTGCTTATCTTGTTCAATTTTATATTTCTGTGCCTGGCACACAGTAGGTATTTACTAAGTATGGAGTAAATGAATAAATGATTGACAAAAGAATGAAGTCTTTTACACACTAATTTAAGTATGAAAATTAGCATATAGAGATTATCCATTTATTCACATCTATTTATTGAGAACTTGCTGTCTGTCAGGCACTGACGATACAGTGGTAAACCAGACAATGTCCCTGGTTTCAGAATGCTTACATTTTTGGGGAAGAGATAGATAATAATAAAAAGGAATAAGATTATTTTGCCAGTGATAATTGCTATAAAGAAAAAAAAATAAGGTAATATAACAGAGAGTGACTGGAGTGTGATAAATTTAAATAAGGTGATTGGAAAAGCATTTTTGAACTCAGACTTGGGAGTGCATCTCTGGCTGAGGAACCTGAGGTGGGAACCAGTGTGGTGAGTTCAGTGTGGAGTGTGGTAGAGAGTGAGTCATATGGAAAATGATAGGAGATAAGACTGGAGAGGTTAGGCAGAGGATCACCCCCTCCCCCCAAAAAACCCCACTGCTATCGAGTTGATTCTGACTCATGGTGATCTCTATAGGATTTCCAAGCCTATAAATCTTTATAGAAGCAGACTGCCTCATCTTTCTCCTGCAGAATGGCTGATGGGTTAGAACCATGGACCATTTTGTTAGCAGCTGAATGCTTTAACCATTATACCACCTGAGCTCCTTAGACAAAGGATTATCTAGGGCTAAATATTTTAGACTTTGTGACCATATAGGCTCTGCCACATCTATTCAACTTTGTCTTTGTAGTGTGAAAGCTGTCATTAGACAATACGTAAATAAAATGAGTATGACTGTATTCCAACAAAACTGTTCATGGAAACAATTTGGCTTGCAGGGAGTAGTTTCTAATCCTTGTTATAGACCATCTTAAAGGAGATAAGAAATAATTTGAGAATTTTCCTGCTTCATGATAAAGGAAAAACATTGAAGTCAGATAAATAGTGGACTTAATATCAGACTTCTATAATAGATTAAAGATGATAGAACAGCTAAAAGAAGGAAAAGTGTTCAAAGAAAAGATGTTACTTTAAGGACTAACATGTGCTGACTCAAAACATGGGGTATTTTCAGGCCCCTCCAATGAATGATCCTTGCTATACCTGAGCCTATCATTACAGCCACTGTGTCTATCCATCTCATTGAGGGCCTTTCCCTTCTTTGTTGACCCTCCACCTCAACTTTACCAAGCATGATATCCTTCTCCAGGGAGTGGTTCCTTCTGACAGTTTGGCCAAAGTAGGTGAGAGAAAGTCTGGCCATCCTCACTTCCAAGGGGTATTCCAACTGCATTTCTTCCATGACAGATTTGTTAGTTTTTTCAGAAGACCATGATATTCTTAGCAGTCTTCTCCAACACCACAACTCAAAAGCATCAACTCTTCAGTCTTCTTTATTCATTGTGCAGCTCTCACATGCCTAAGAGGCAATTGAAAATGCCATGGCTTGGGTTAGGCGCACCTTAGTCTTCAAGGAGACCAGCAACAACAACGACCAATGAACGTGAAAGCTGGACAATGAATAAGGAAGACCAAAGAAGAACTGATGCCTTTGGGTTATGGTATTGGAGAGAAATACCACAGACTTCCAGGAGAATGAACAAATCTGTCTTTGAAAAAGTACAACCAGAATGCTCATTAATAGCAGTGATGATGAATCTGTCTGACATACTGTAGGTATGTTTTCATAAGGGACTAGTGCCTGGAGAAGTATATTATGCTTAATAAAGTAAAGGGTAGATGAAAAAGAGGAAGACCAATGTTATAGTGGGTGTAACATTGGTCTCAAGTTTAGCAAGGATTGTGAGGATGGCACAGGATCGGGTGGTATTTTGTTCTGTTGTACACGAGCACAACAGATTCTATGTTGTAATCGACTCAATGGCACCTAGCAACAACGGAGATATCTATAATCTGTGTGGAAAGTAGTATCCTGATGACCTTCATGCCACTCATTTTGTAAAATAAGAAAACAGGGAATTACTCATTGAACTCTGAGTGCTTAAGTAATTCAGAAAGGGCATGAAGGGCACAGTAATTCAATGTTATCTAGAATTCTGGTGGAATTTATTCATAGAGTGTCATACCATATCCCCCCCTTTTTTTTTCAGGCACCTATGACCCTTTCATTTAAGTCTCCATTCATAACATGGCATTTTTCCAATCACCTTGTTCTGTTTTCCTTTCCATTGCTAAACCTAGCTAGCATTATGATCTGATGCTATAGATTACCACTAAAAATAGACCAAATTTGTGCTATTCATCAGCTTCCATAGAAGAAGCAGCAGCCCTCTCCCTCGGTATACATGGACAACATGCTGGTGACCTCAGGTCATGAGAGGACCAAAGGAAGAGCTTCAGCAACTCAGTCAGCAAACAAGCTGCCTCATGTGTGATCATGTGCCAGCATGCAGCTTCCTGCTTCCATTCTCTGCTTTCCTTGTGAATTTTCAAGGAGCATTAGATGCAATCCCTTGTTGCAATCCCCTTCTTATCTTTGATGCTGCACACATGCATCTCTGACATGCATTATATTATTAGTCCCTACTTTCTCAATTTTATTTAAAAAACAGAAATGAATTATTTTAATCTACCATTTTTGAGAGTCAGCATTATTGTATGTGATTATTCACTGAAATGTGTTTGGCACAGAAAAAATAATACTTAAAATATTGTCTCTACTATTTTAGTTTGTTTTCTCAGGAAATACTAATTTAGTCCAAAAATCTTCTTCTTACACATGCTTCTAAGTAAATAGGCATTTACCCAGGGTATCAAGAATCTAAATGTTCACCTTTCAACTGTTACTTGAACTATCTTCTGTCATTAAAAACTTTAAAATTTCTTGACATCTCTAACTGCTTTAAAAAGAAGTCCCAAATACAAATGACATTGTTTAAAAGAATATCCAATAAGTCTTCCATAAGTAGGATAACTATAAGTCCTATATTTTGCTTATGACAGTCCTGGTTTACCCTATTGTCCTTGGTCAATCATGAATAGCAACCTCTTTCACTTTCTAAAGTGTTCTGATTTGGAGAATAAATTATGTGGTCATCCTATCTATAAACCAATTTAATCCAATTATAGATGTGATTAGAAATAAAGAATTATGTATTTTGATATGTAAGGAAAATAGAAAGCTTTGATTGATCAATCAATATTCTCTGCAATTTTCTCAACTAAGCTAGTGCTTCTGGCTGCACGTCAGAATCACATTTAAATCACTCATGAACAGAATAAAGATCTCTGAGAGGTAAGGTACAGATATCACTGTCTTTGAAGGCTTTGCTGATAATTCCAACATCTGCACAGCCAAGGTTGAGAACCACTGAATTATGTAGTTTGTGAATTTAAACATCTTCCTTTCCAGGATTATTCCAAGATTTTATA
>NW_006921619.1:1568058-1569212 GCF_000298275.1 Orycteropus afer afer
TATATAGTCAGCATCACTATCTAATGTTCTAATTTGAAACATGTTAAATATATGCAATAGATCAAATCAGTGTATGCTTTTTGAACCACCCAATGTAAGCAATTGATCAAAACTCATTGGCCAATTTAACCCTCACATGAAGATAGCTCTAGTAGTTGGGTGAACTTTTTGATGTCTTGTTCTTTCTGCTAACTTAACAATTTGATTAACTTGAGTGGTGAATGTATAGCTTGCACACATTTAATTTGTAAATAGTTGATGCAGTTGGTTTTTTATAAATAGATAAAAGACAATTCTAGAGATGAATATAATCTTGGGAATTATTGAAGTGATTTATAAGAAATTCAGGGGGAACCTGTTGGTCCAGAAGACTCCTTAGAGTAATATACAGTGATGTATTCTGAAAATGAACCTAAATATTTGTCACAGTATAGAGTTGTTAGCCCATTGGAATGGGATCTAAAATACTACAAAGAGTTTGGGGTTTTTTGACTATGGAGAATAAAAATTAGCCTGGTGACTTTCCCTTCAAATATTCCATCAGTATTTTTCCCCGAAGATACTAAGGTTAGCTTGTCCCTCTGCAATGAGTTTGGATAGGGCAATTATGTGCTTCTGTTTGACCAAACTATTTAAATATTTAGAAGTATTTCAGAAGAAAGTGAGAATCTTCAGTATTAAGAAACCATTCAAACAAGTTTTATGTATTTCGGGGCTCTTTCATTGAGTGCATAGATACTTATTATGGTTATATCTTCATGTTTAATTGATCCTTTAATCATTATATAATGTCCTTCCCTGTCTCCTAAGGTGGTTTTTGTCTTAAAGTCAATTTGATCAGAAATTAATTATGCCACTCCTGCTCTTTTTTGCTTGCCATTTGCTTGATTTATCTTTTTCCAACTTTTGCTTTTTAGTCTGTTTTTGTCTTTGTCTCTAAGGTGTGTCTCTTGTAGACAGCAGATTGATGGGTTATATTTTCTTATCCACTCTACAGCTCTTCATCTCTTGAGTGGTGCATTTAATCCATTGACATTCAGTGTAATTATCAACAAGTGTGAATTTGTTGCTGTCATTTTGTTATGTTTTTTCGTGGTGTTCCTGTTTTCTTTGTTCCATGTAGTTTTCTGTGCTAAGCTCTTTTTTTTTTTTTT
>NW_006921619.1:1569312-1577101 GCF_000298275.1 Orycteropus afer afer
TTTAATGAGTCATGTTATCATTTCCTTCATTGCTGTTGTTTTAGTATTTGCTGAATATTTGTGCTTGTCCTCCTTTTTATTGTGATGTGAATGCTTATCGTTATTTTTTGAGGTTACTCTGTGATATGTAATTTTCTCCCTGAATTTAGAACGGTCCATTCCATCTTGCAACTCTCTCGACTTCCTCACCACTTAGAAGTTCTGTAACTACACTATTTTTTCCTTCTCTTTGGTTTGTAGTTGTCCTCATTTGTCAATTGTATTCTCTCATTCCCTGTTTACAATCCTGTAAGCTTATTTTACTTTGGATACTCCATAGCTGTGTTGGTTTCTGGGTTATGTCATCTTCTGTATTAATGGTCAGTTGTTGTTTGCTATTATTGGTTCTCTGTTCAAAGGACTCCCTTTAGTATCTCTTGTAAGGCCAGTCTGGTTTTAACACATTCCCTTAATTTCTGCTTATCTGGCAATCTCCTAATTTCAACATCATATTCATGGGATGGCGAAATTAGGAAATTTTTCCCTTTCAAGGTTTTATATATACCATCCCTTTGCCTTCTCACCTGCATGGTTTCTGCTGAGAAATAAGCTTAGACTTATTGGTTGCCCTTTGTAAGTAACTTTTCTTTTTTTCCCATGCTGCTTTCAGGATTCTTTCTTTGACTTTGGTTTTGGTGAGTTTGATGATGATATGTCTTGGTGATTTTCTTTTGGGGTCTATCCTGTTTGGGGTTTGTTAGATTTCCTGAATGGATATATTCAGAGAAGTTCTCTTCCAATAAATCTTGGGCAATTTCCTCAGTGGTTTTATTTTTCTCTTCCTGTTTTGGAGTTTCGATTACACATAGGTTATTCCTTTTGATGATATCCCACATGAATTTAGGCTTTCTTCATTTTGCTTTGATCTTTTTTTCTGATTGATCCTTTTCCAAAGAAGTATTCAGGTATTTGTCTTCAGTCTCACTAATTCTGTCTTCCATTGATTCCATTCTACTCTTTTGCCCTTTCAATGTGTTATCTATTTCTGAAAATTTAGTATTAATCTTCTGGATTTCTACGTGTGGATTTTGTATCATTTCTAATTTTTCATTTATCTTGTTCTTGTATTGTCTTTCAAAATCGTTCTAGGGCTTTCTCTATATTTTCTTTAATTTTGTCAGTGTTTTCCTCGATCAGTCTCTCAATCTGTTGAAAGTATCTAAATATAATTCTTTTGAATTCTTTATCAGGGAGTTCCAATGCTGCTTCTTCCTCAGGGCTGTGTTTTGGGTCTGTATCCTGGTCCTTGTTTCTCCTGCTTTATCTTGCTTCTTTGTGTGGACTGTGATGCTCTCTTGTCTCTGAGACATTGTGACATTTTTGTGTTTGTATTTAATTGGTGATTGTATATTGGAATGACTTGCCTATGATTTTTGTTTTTTGTTTCTTTTTTGGATGTATCTGAGCAAGCAGGGTACTGTGCTACTGTGCTCCTCTATTTACTAGTTGACAACACTTATGCAGTCACCACCTATCTCCTGGTGGGTGTGATAGAGAATAAGAGTGGATGCACAGATGTCTGTTAACTGTGAAGAACAGTTAAGGTGAGTCAGACTCTTATTGATGGTCATATATCATTGGCCAGTTGGTGTAGAACAAAGTGGTACCTCTCAGTAAGTGGAGCTGCATGAGGTGTGGGTGTAGTTGTGTTGTAGGGGCATGGTTGCTGTCTCCCACTCAGTTAGACAGAAACAACAATTAAAAAACATCAAAAAAGTAAAAGCAAGTAGACCAAAAACACATTGCATAAACACACAGGAACAATCACCAAAAAGGGAAAAAAGGAAAGAAAAAAAAAGAAAAAGAAAGGCAATAAATGAGAAAAATATTTAAAGAAATACTTTAAAAAGTCAAAAGAAATATGCATAGAAAAAGGGGGAAAATACCCCACAATATCTGGGGAGGGGGTAATAAGAAAAAAGAGGTAGAGTGGGAGAATAATGAAGAGAAAAATGGGAAAAATGCAAAAAGAAAAACAAAGAATGAGGAGAACCACTAGAAAGAAAGAAAAAAATGGGAACCAGGAACAGAGAAGAGAGAAAAAGCTGAAAACTAGAACCTGGGAAGGGAAGAAGAAAGAATAATAATTAAAGGTAGAAAAAAAAGGGGGGGATGTTAAAACAGACAAAAACAAACTAACAACAAAAAAAAAAAAAAAAAAGGAAAAACAATCTAGCCAGGATATGGCACCCAGGCTCCATCAGAGCACACTTGGATGGAATTCCTGCCAGCCCAGAAGTTAGCTGGGAGTGAGGGATGGCCACACCTCTGTTCACCAAGAGGGTGTAAGGTATAAGAGTAATAAGCAGAATATCACATCTTTCCAGTCGTTGGTGTCCAGAATGTGCTTGTGGCTCCCTGGCAAGTGGAGCCTATTCTTAGGTCTCTGGAATCTGAGAGAACACTGTCGTTTTAAATAGCCAAAATGGTCAAACAGCTTGTAAACATTCAAAGTGGCTGTGCCCTCTGGACAGCCAAAAGTCCACAGTTTAGCCCGTTTCCCTCTTCAGTGCTTCCCTTTATTCACTAGCCACCAGTGCAGTCCTCTGTGCAGCCCCTGACTAGCAGGGTCAATTTTTAGGTTAATTCTTAGGTCCTAACACTACTTGGCAATATCCAAGTTTCCATGCCATCAGGATCATTGATAGACTGCAACTCCGTATGTCTTCTTTTTTGGAGTTTTCATGCAGGTTCTTCTACTAGTTGGAATTTAGTCCACGTCTATATCCTTCCTTTCAAAGCTCAGGGCTCCAGGATTATCTTCTGTATCTGTGTTAATTGATTTCCCTTTTCTTTTGAAGAGGGTCTGTGTAGTTTGCATATTCTGCCATCTTACTGGAACTCTCAAATAAGTTTTTATTGTTTTAAAAGTGCTTTCATTAAACTTATGATCACTTCTAAAGCCAGTTGCTGTTGACTTGACTCTGATTCATGGCAACCCCATGAATGTCAGAGTAGAGCCATGCTCCTTAGAGTTTTCAATGGCTGATTTTTAGGAAGTAGATCTCCAGACCTTTCTTCCTAGACGCCTTTGGGAGAACTTGAGCCTCCAACCTTGCTGTAAGCAGCTGAACATGTTAACTCTTTGTATCACTCAGCAACTTCATGACTACTTCATGCTCCTGTAAATCATTACTTCTATTCTTAATGCCTTTAACATTTTAGTGGTTCATTTTTATTTTGGTTTAAAGATTGAAGTCTTTTCCCAATCCTACCCAATTATTTATTTATTTATTTATTTTTTTAAGAAACTCACACATTATAAGAAGTTCTTCAGAAAGAAGTCAAGGTCAATTTGTTCTACAGTTTCTTTCTTTCTTCCTTTTTTTTTTTTACAGTAGGTGATGTATAATAAAACTTCTTCAGAGATGATAAGTGTAAGTGTTTAGCTGTATTAAGATTACATGACTTCAAAGATATTTACGGAGTAAGCTTTTGAAAAGTCTCACAACTCAAGATAATGTACTGTACATTGGAAAGAATTTATCTCAATTCATATATGCTCTATGAAAAAGCTAGAAATTAACTTCTTTGAAAAATTTATTTTAGTGAGAGATACTTTTGGAAGATTAGCTTTACCTAAACCATATTTGAAAGTAAGTGAGAGGTATATGAAAAGCTGACTTTAGCTTTTTTCACATATGACCTGCTATTCATACAATCAAATGCTTAAACCTAGATGATTTACTGAGGCCTGAGATTTTTAAAACAAATGTGTATTGAAACATGAATATTTTAGGGCAGGGATTTTCAAAGTGTGGTCCCTAGAACACCCGCATCATAATTACCTGGGAACTTATTAGAAATGCTAATTATTGGGCCCCACTCAGGATATACTGACCAGAAACTCCAGGAGAGGGCCCAGAAATCTGTGTTTAAACAAGTCTTCCAGGTGATTCTGAGGAGTCCTAAGTTTGGGATTTCTAAGAATTGGAATAGGAGGTTAGTAAGTTAGGTATGAAATTGATTTTGTATAGTTAGATGATGTGGAAACTACTATTTTTACTGTGTCCCTTGAAAAATTTATTTGTGGAAAACATTTTAAAGATCTACTTCTGTAGTGATGCTGCCTCGGAAACCCAAGGAGGGGTCACTAGGGTCGGGTCCAACTTGATGGCACACAACAACAACATGTATAATTATAATCGCTTATTGTTAAGAACAACAGGGTAATTTTGTGAGCAGATTTACTGTAACTTGTGTACATCTGTTTTGTTGTTGTTGTTGTTATTTGCCATCCAGTCGGCCCCGACTCATAGCGACCCCTCCTTGGGTTTCTGAGGCAATATCACTACGGAAGTAGGAATGCCCAACCTTCCTTCCAAGGAGTGGCTGGTGGGTTTGAACCGCCAGCCTTCTGGTTAGCAGTCAAGTGCCTTAGGCACTATGCTACCACATCTGTTTTATCTTACTTAATTTCTTTTTTTAATACATGAATAAATATATTTTATATTTTAACAAATTTCTAGCTAATAGCTGATCCTTTGAATAACTTTTCCTTCTGCTTCGATTATATAGATATTTGTAGTTGTTTTTAATGTTAAGATTTATTGAATAGTTTATGTTTCTTAGATGAATTCTCAACAGAATGGGCTGTAGGTTTACAAGGTTTTTTTGTAATTATTTTATATAAATATGACTTTTTCCTAGATAGAGTAATCCATAATAACTGAAAAATATATAGTGCCTAGCACATAGAAAGCATATCACTGAAAAAAACATACAAAGATTCTTGCCTTTGTAAATTTACTTTCTAGCAAATATCATATGAATCCAACTTAAAAGCGAAAGTCATAAAAAAATCTGAATTTCACACCTTTATTCTATTGTGGTGTACCCTTCAGTATGGGCTAGGTTTTCCATGTATCAGGCTGGGATTATTTATAGAGGTGATACCATTGCCAATGATCTGTCTTTGATTTGCGAATCCACTTGAGTCTTTCAGCTCAGTCCCCATATCTTTAGTCTTTGGCTCCTTGTAATCAGTAGCTGTCCTCTGCTTCTCTGGGAAGTGCTATAACTATGAATTCAGGGTGGTGGACCCAAAAGGATTCAGATTGTTTGCAATAGAAGCCATTTTGGTCAGAGTTTCTTTGGGAAACAGATGTCAGGATCAGGGAGGAGTAGTGTTCAGTAAATAAATATATTTACTCCATGGTGGGGGTATGAAGGCAGGATCTAACTTAGTAACTTCATTTTCTCAAAGATGGACCATTAGACCATTCAATAATTCTTCTTTATATGACCTTTAAAATGTCTCCTCTCAAAGGAGAGTTAAGATGGTGTCCTACTAACAGACCACGTGCCACATCCCTCGATCAACAGAGATTTTGAGAAACTCAGTGAAACAAATACAAATAATAATATTGGAGTTATGAGCAGCTAATTAGAAGATAAAGCATTAGATATAGTGAAGATGGCAAAAGGAGCAGATTAAGCATCTTGGAAGAATAAAAAACCTGCCTAGCCAGCAAGGGCAAAGAAAAGTCACTAGAAATACAAAGAAGGTCGAGGAGGAGGAAAGAAAAAACAAACAACCTCACAGAACCCACAGGTAATAAAGACACAGGATAGTCATACCAGGAGTATTTCCAAGTGAGTTAAAGCTGCAAGTGGGGATGAAGATCCTACTGGGAAATGGAGCAGGACTCCCTTAGCTTAAGCAGCCATAGGGTGTGGAGGGGAGTGGGGAAAAGGGAAAAGAAGCTCTCCTTGAATAAATATAACCCCAAATCGGACACATGGCAGTGGGCTCAACTCCAACTCTTAGCAATACTTTTAGCACAGAGTGGAGCTGAAACTTGGGATTCTGTGACTTGTGGGTCTGCATGGAGGAGGGCTGTCCTTTATCCGTTGGCAGGATTTAACAACAGGGGTCTGACTGATAGCTGGACTCCATCATTGGGAGACTGCTCCATACAGAGTCAGGGGCTGTGACTGTCCTCTGTGCCTGCCTCACTACCTGAATTATCTCACACTAAGCACAGAAAATGGGCATTGGTTCTCTCGTCCCTGAGGATCACTTCTTGCACCAGTCTCCTTGCTTCTATGCAGTTCTCCCAGTGAGTGAGCAGAGTCTGCCACAGTGACCAGTTCCTAGGGCTGCTAGCTGAACATAACTGGAGGAATCCCTCCTCAAATACTTTATCCTTTCTTCATTTTTCTACTATCCTCTGCCCCAAATTTTCTTCCTTTTTCTGGTCATTTGCACCATTGCCTCATTTTCTTTCATCTTTTGCCAAACCTTCATTCCTCTCACCTACCCACTTTTATTTTCTCTCTTTTCCTTATATTCTTTTTCCTTCTACCCTATTTCTTGTCATTTATCTTTGTTCTATCTTTTCATCTCTCCCTTTTCTCCTTGTTTCCTTGCCTTGTCCAATGAGAGGAACATATTAACCCTCCACTAGTCAATAATAGCTACTACACCCACCATCTCCCCCAACAGAAAAGTAACACCAATAGCTTCTATACCATAGATCAATGATAGATGGTGGACAACACCTCATCTCAACTGGAAATCCTCTTCATTACAAACAGACACTAGCACCCACATCCCCACTAGTGATTCCACCAACACAGAGAAAGTTGGAGAGCAACCCAGTACAGCCAAGTTAACAACCAAAGAAGTATGTCTGCTCCACACTTCCAGATATATTAAAACAAAGTGAAACATAAAACCAGGGAGAAACAAATCAGTACACAACTAACAAAGCAATAGAACTATCTGATAAGGAATTCAAAAGATTATATATATCTTGGAGAATTCAGGAAAATCATTCAAGAGCAAAATAACAAAATAAATACACAATTAGAAATCATACAAAAACAGCAATTAGAAATCCAGAAGATGAACACTAAAATTATGGAGATAGATAACACATTGGAAGGACAAAAGAGTAGGCTAGAACTGGTTGAAGAACACATCAAAGTCCCTTGATGCCAGATTGTATGAGGAAAAATCAGAACAAAGATTTAAGAGAAATGAAGAAAACCTAAGAGTTATATGGGATGACATGAAAAGAAATAATATATGCCTGATTGGAATTCCAGAACAAGAAAAAGAAAAAGAAAAAAAAAACACTGAGAAAATTGTTGAAGATTTGCTAACAGGAAATTTTCCCCATATCATGAAAGAAGAAAAGATAACCATCCAAAGAAGGTCAGTGAATACCATACAAGATATACCCCAAGAGAAAGTCACTAAGGCATATCATAATCTAACTTCCCAAAACCAAAGACAAAGAAAGAATCATGGGAGCAGCTCAGGAAAAATGAAATGTTGCTTACAATGGACAACCAATAAGACTAAGCTCTGATTTCTCAGCAGAAATCATGTAGGCAAGAAGGCAATGGGATAGCATATACAGAATACTGAAGGAAAAGAATTGCCAACCAAGAATTGTATATCCAGCCAAACTGCCCCTTAAATATGAGGGTGAAATAAAGACATTCCCAGCCAAACAGGAATTAAGGGAATTTGTGAAAATCAGACCAAACCTACAAAAAAATGTTAAAAGGAGTCCTTCCAATAGAAAATCCAAAACAGAGAAAGACACTTGCTATATCACCTAGAAACCAACACAGAAAAAGATTCTTAAAATAAGCTCACGAAAAGATGTAAAAAGAGAAATAGGGGAATTAATCTGTAATCAGCCCCAGGGTTACAGGTGAGGAGAGACAACTCAGGGACACCCAAAGTAGCAAGTGGGAAGAGCAGGAGAAAGGGGATTAAAAGCCAGGAAGCCAG
>NW_006921619.1:1578636-1590959 GCF_000298275.1 Orycteropus afer afer
TCATCTAAAGAATAGATTTGATGCATTGAACACCAATGACCGAAAGCCAGATGAATTATGGGAAGATATCAAGAACCTTATCCATGAAGAAAGCAAGAGATCACTAAAAAGACAAGAAGAGAAGACCAAAGTGAATGACAGAAGAGACTCTGAACCTTGCCCTTGAATGGAGAATAGCTAAAGCAAATGGAAGAAATGAAAAGGTTAAAGGGCTGAACAGAAGATTTCAAAGAGTAGCTTGAGTAGACAAAGCCATTTGGCTTCCTGGCTTTTAATCCCCTTTCTCCTGCTCTTCTCACTGCTACTTTGGGTGTCCCTGAGTTGTCTCTCCTCACCTGTAACCCTGAGGCTGAGAATTGTAGTCATTACATTTTTTATTTTAAATTTTATTTTAGAGCTGGAAACAAACTCAGAGATATTGTAAGCCAAACACCTCATTTCTCAGATTAGGAATTTTAGCTGTGAATTTTGTATTTCTAAATGCTGGCTTCTGGTGGCATAGTGCCTAAGGCATCTGTTTGCTAACCAGAATGCTGGTGGTTCAAACCCACCAGTCACTCCCCGGAAGGAAGGTTGGGCAATCTTCTTCCATAGTGATACTGTCTCAGAAACCCAAAGAGGGGTCCCTATGAATCGGATCCAATTGGATGGCAAACACAACAAGAAATGCTGATTAGAAAACCAGCCAAAAGATGACTACAACTTATCGCTCCAATTGTATACCTGCTCTAAAATATTCCCCTGATAAAGTAAATTGAATGCTTAGTGTTTGTCAGACATTGTATTAACTGATTTAAAATATTTTCTCCTTCCTGAAAAAACCCAATTTTATTATCCATATTTTACAGGCCAGTCTTTGAGATGATTTATTTTGAGATCTGCAGAAACTATTTACTCTTATGCATGATGTACACAACTAGAATTATGAGAAGCCCCTCCATGTAAAAGGGTCGTCATTCAAACTATTTCAATTCAGAATGCAGTTTCTCAAAGGAACAATATTTGAAGTGGTAGTTCAATTCTCAGGTTAGCTTGTAAAATTCCACATTCAGCCTGCCCTGTAATTAGCTGTAGTCCTGTTCATTCATCATGATCCGGGTAGAAAACAAACTGTAGCTATCCTACTACTTTGTTGTTAGTTGCCATCAGGTTTGCCCCAACTCCTGGTGACCTCACACACAGTGGAACAAAACTGTCTGATCTTGTGCTTTCCTCATGATAGCAATTAGACCACTGGATCCATAGGGGTTTTCATTGGCTGATTTTTGGAAGTAGATCCTGAGACCTTTTTTCCTAGTCCTACTAGTCTGGGAAGCTCTGGTAGCATAGTGCCTAAGGCACTTGACTGCTTACCAGAAGGCTGGCAGTTCAAACCCACCAGCCACTCCTCAGACGGAAGATGGGGCAATCTACTTCCGTAGTGATACTGCTTTGGAAACCCAAGGAGGGTTCGCTATGAGTAGGGTCTGACTTTATGGCACATACCAACAACAACAACAACTAGTCTGGAACCCCCACTGAAACCTGTTCAGAATCACAGCACCACCCAAGACTCCACTGAATGACTGGCTGTGGCTGCACGTCAGGTACACTGGCCAAGGGAATTGAACCTCAATCTCCTGCACGGAAAGTGAAAATTATACCACTCAACCATCAGTACCTCTCCTACTACTAGTGAGAGATTGCTTGTTTTGCATTTTGGTGCTTGAGTAATTTGGGCAGATTGGATGGTAATAGAAAAAGGAGACCTGGTTGCACAGTGGTTAAGCACTTGGCTGTTAACTGAAAGGTCTGTGAGTCATACCCACAAGCTGATCTGCAGGAGAAAGATATGGCAGTCTGCTTCCATTAAGATTTCAGCCTTGGAAACCCTATGAAGCAGTTCTACTCTGTCCTATAGGGTTGCTATGAGTTGTAATCAACTCAAAAGCAATGGGTTTGATTTGTTTTTTGGGGGGTGATGATAAGGCAATAGGGGAAAATGGCTGGTGAAATTTCTGTTGTTACTGTTTCTTCATGTCTTTTATCTCATAACTTTTCTTTGATACAGATTTATAACTGGTATTCTCTACTAATGATCATTTGCCATGATTAGACTGGTATGCTTATTTGTTTTTCTCACAATCAAACAGAAGATAGGAAGAGAAGATAAATCTATATGAGATAACAGATAATGAATTAGAAAAGAGTATGGAAGGGAAATGTAAAAAACAAAACAAAACAAATCACTGCTGCCTGAGATAGAAAATTTGAGGGACAGAAAAGAGTTAAAGAGGAGTGAATTATCCCTCAAAGAGAAAGGAAGGAAATGAAAGGTCTTTAACAGATTTATAAACCAACCACCAGGTGGTGCTATCATTTAAGGATAGCTCAGTTGCTTTTCAGAGTGTCTGGAAACTTGTTATAGATGTGAGAGTCATCAGAGCAGAAAGAGTAAAAGAGGGCCCTAAAACTTCCTGTTGACATGCAAGATGTGAAAAATCTACAATGAGTAGCTTAGTGAATAATTATTGAATTAATAAGTGATAACTTACGAGCAAACACCCATATTTCATACAATTCAATTAGTCTTTCTTTTTTCTTCCCTTTTAAAGGGGCTTCACTGTTTTAGTTATCAATATATGAACAAGAATGAAAATTATAGTCACTTTAGCAATTCTTTTTATGAAATTTTTGTTTATGTGAATTTATGCTTATCCTTGAAAAAAATGAAGTAGCTCTTTATATCTGGAGAATACTTTTGTGGCTCTTCAGTTGTTGTTGTTGTTGTTGTTGTTATGTGCTGTCGAGTCGGACCTGACTCATAGCGACCCCTCCTTGGGTTTCCGAGGCATTATCACTATGGAAGTAGATTGCCCAACCTTTCTTTTGAGGAGTGGCTGGTGGGTTTGAACCGCCAGCCTTCTGGTTAGCAGTCAAGTGCCTTAGGCACTACACTACCAGAGCCCCCTTGACACTTCAGAACACATGCAAAAAGATGTTGGCAAAAGATCAGGAAAGAAAACTGGGAAAAGATTAGAAAATAGTAGGGTGAGGGGATAAAAGTTTTGAGACTTGATCAGATGGAAAATTCATAGATAGATTTAGGGATGAGAGAGATGTAGTAAAATAAAAAATCATTGTTGGCATTGTCATTTGCACTTAAAGCTGCTGAGGCTTAGGAAAGTTGTGAGAAGAGGTTTGCAAACCATTATGAGGCAGCCAAGGATTTTCCTAATGTGACAAAGGGGGCTGGGTAGATCTTGACTCTGATTTGGAAAGAAAAGATAAGTATGTCTTTGTTAATCTCTAAATTTATTTGTTTGAATATATAAATATGTATGTTTCTTTTCATTTTAATTAATGTGATATTTTTGAAAATAAAATATAGATGTAAAATATTTTCTTGATAATTTTGTGATGCAGAGTCTAGACTTGGAGAATATTAATTTTTAAGCAGTAGTCTAGCAATTACTCCTATTTTTTTAGTTAATGGATAAATAGCAATTATAGTTAGAAAACAATGAGAAAGAACTTTCAGAAAAGAAAATAACAGCCTTTGTTAGCATAAAGGACTAAGTTTGGAGCTACTTGCCCAGACAAAATATGAATCCTCATTTAGGTTTTAACTGGTTGCAGAATAGATCATTAATAAAAGGCTTTCTAAGGCAAGAGAATATAACAATAGGAAAAATAGAATTTTGTGTCTCTGAGGTGGTGTAGTGCCTAAGGCATTTGAGTGTTAATCAGAAGGCTGGTGGTTCAAACCCACCAGCCATTCCTCAGAAGGAAGGTTGGGCAATCTGCTCCCGCAGTGATACCACCTCAGAAACCCAAGGAGGGGTCACTATGAGTCAGGTCCAACTCACGGCAGTGTGTTTGGTTTTTGGTTTTGATCTCAAACTCTACCACTTGTCTGTCAGGTTGTAGTTCTGTGTTGGCTTGAGTGTTTTTGTGGTGCTAGAAGCCATACCACTTCAAATACCTATAGAGTCACCTATTGTAGATTGGTTTCAGCAGATCCTCCAGACTAAGAGACCCTAGTCTCTTAGAAGAAGGACCTGTTGATGCACTTCTAAAAATACTAGCCAGTGAAAACCTTATGAGCAGCGGTGGGCATTGTCCAGTATAGGGCAGGAAGATAAGCCCTTCATTGGAAGGCACTCAAAATGGGACTGAGAAAGAACTGCCTCCTCAAATTGGAGTTGACTTTAAAGTCCTGACTGGAAGCAGGACTTTTGTTTACTGATGTGGCACAATTCAAAAAGAGCAGAAACAGCTGCAAACATCTGTTAATAATTGGAATGTGGAATGTGGAATATACCAATTATGAGTCTAGAAAAATTTAAAATTGTCTAAAATGAAATGGAATGAGTAAAGATTGAAATCATTTTGAATCAGACAATCATTTGGTCTACTATGCCTGGAACAACAGATTGGAGAAGAATGGTGTCACATTCATCATCAAAAAGAACATTTCAAGATCTGTCCTGAAATACAACATTGTCAGTGATAGGATAATATCCATATGCCTACAAAGAATAACAGTTAATATGACTGCTCTTTAAATTTATCCACAAACCACTAATGTCAAAGATGAAGAAACTAAAGACTTTTTATCAACTTCTGCAGTCTGAAATGGATGAAAGATAATCAAGATGCATTGATAATTACTAGTGATTGGAATGCAAAGGCTGGAAACAAAGAATATTGGCCGATGGAAAATATGGCCTTGGTGATAGAAATGAAGCCATAGGTTGCATGATTAAGATTTTTGCAAGACTAATGACTTATTCATTGCAAATATCTTTTATTTACAACATAAACAGTGACTATACATGGGAACCTTGTCTGATATAATACCCAGGAATCAAACTGACTACATTTGTGGAAAGAGATGAAAGAGAACCTTGGTCATAACAAGGGCAGGGGTTGCACAACTTCAAATTGAAGCTGAAGATAATTAAAATAAGTCCATGAGAACCAAAGTATGATCTTGAGTATAACCCACCTTAATATAAAGATCATCTCAAGAATAGATTTGATGCATTGAGCACTAGTGTTTGAACACCAGTTGAGTTGTGGGATGACATAAAGGATATCATACATGAAGAAAAAAAGAAAAAGTCATTAAGAAGACAAGAGAGAAAGAAAAGCCCAAAATGGATGTCAGAAGAGACTCTGGAACTTGCTCTTCTCTGTTTAAAATCTATTTAAAATCAGAGTAGAGTAGCTAAAGTGAATGGGAGAAATGATGAAGTAAAAGAGCTAAACAGAAGATTCCAAAGGGTGGCTTGAGAAGACAAAGTATTATAATGAAATGTACAAAGATCTGCAATTATGAAACCAAAAGAGAAGAACACGCTCAGCATTTCACAAGCTGAGAGAACTAAAGAAACAATTAAAGCCTCAAATTGAAATATTAAAGGATTCTTTGGGAAAAATATTGAATGATGCAGGAAGCAGCAAAAGAAGATGGAAGAAATACATAGAATCACTGTATCAAAAAGAATTAGTTGATGTTCAACCATTTCAGGAGATATCGTATGATCAAGAATGGATGGTACTGCAGGAAGAAATTCAACCTGCGCTGAAAGTATTGGTGTAAAACGAGGCTTTGGGAATTAACAGAATACCAATTGAAATGTTTCAACAATTGCATGCAGCTCTGGAAGTGTTCACTTTTTTATGCCAAGAAATTTGGAAGACAGCTACCTGGCCAACCAACTTGAAGAGATATTTTGCCCCTTCCAAGGAAAAGTGATCCAACAGCATGCAGAAATTATTGAATAATACACACACAAGTAAAATTTTTCTGAAGATAACTTAAAAATGGTTGCAGTATTACATTGAAAGGGAACTTCCAGAAATTCAAGCCAAATTCAGGAGAGGACATGGAATGAGGGATCTCATTGCTGATGTCAGATTAATCCCGGCTGAAAGCAGAGAATACAACAAAGATGTTTACCTGTGTTTTATTGAATGTGCAAAGGCATTTAATTAACTGTGTGCATCATCACAATTTATGGGTAATATTGTGAAGAATAGGAATTGTGGCACTTACTTGAGCTTATTCAGAACCTGCACATAGAATGAATGGGAGGAAGTCATTTGAACAGAACAAGGGAGATACTACGTGGTTTAAGATCAGGAAATGTGTATGTCAGTGTTGTATGCTTTCACTGTACTTTTTCAATCTGTATGCTGAGCAAATAATCCGAGAAGCTGGACTATATGAAGAAGAATGTGACATCAGGATTTCAGGAAGACTCATTAATGGCCTGTGATATGCAGATGACACAACCTTGCTTGCTGAAAATGAAAAAGAGTTGAAGCACTCACTGATGAAAATTAAAGACTACAGCCTTCAGTGTAGATTACACCTCAACGTAAAGACAACAAAAATCCTCACAACTGGACCAATAAGCAACATCATGATAAATGCAGAAAAGATTGAAGTTGTCAAGGATTTCATCTTACTTGGATCCACAATCAATGCCCATGGAAGCAGCAGTCAAGAAATCAAATGACATATTGCATTGGGTTATTCTGCTGCAAAAGCCCTCTTTAATGTGCTCAAGAGCAAAGACGTCACTTTGTAGACTGAGGTGCACCTGACCCAAACCATGGTATTTTTAGTCATATGTATGTGAAACCTGATCAATTCCTGATAAGGAATACCAAAAGAGAATTTATGACTTTGAATTATGGTGTTGATGAAGAATATTGAATATAACATGGACTGCCAGAAGAATGAACAAATCTGTCTTGGGTGAAGTATAGTAAGAATGCTCTTTAGCAGCAATGATAGTGTGACTTTGTCTCATGTACTTTGACCAGTCCCTGGAGAGGGACATTATGGTAAAATAGAGTGTCAGTGAAAAAGAGGAAGAACCTCAACGAGATGGATTGACACAGGGCTGCAACAGTAGGCTCAAACATATTGTAAGGATAGTGCAGGACTGGGCAATGTTTCCCATTGTACATAGCATTGCTATGATTTGGAAGCAGCTCAATGGTATACCTAACAACAACAACAACTTCAAACTTCTTCCACATTAGTTTCAATTCTGTGAAAAAGACCTACCAATTATTCTCTTTGCCTTAGAACTAGTGTGAGGAACAAAAATGCCACTGGAGAGATGAGAGAGCTATATGTCCACACTTCTTTTCTCTTATATTTCAGACCCATATATGTGTCTGCCTCCTAAGGTCTCCACTTGAATGTCTCACATTCATCTCAAACTCATTATGTCTGTCACCACCAAGGAGTTTTCCACTGAATGTTCTGGTTATATTGAGTTAGTTTTCATTTCCTTGTTTAGATCATCATTTCTCTCCTCCTGGGGCCTTGGTATACTCCCTCTTTCCTTCTTTGAACTCTTAGTCTCCCACCCCAGCCATCCTCAAAGGTTCCATGTCTAGGTGATAGAATTTTTGTCTTCTATGTGAGAAACCCAGATTAGATTCTCAGTCAGTGCATCTCAATTTCAGCCATGCTCCATCTGTCAGTCTTGCATTTGCTATATGCTGAACAGATTTCACTGGTGTTTCCAGATTAAGTCAGACACCTTTGGATCACAACATCTTGATTTGCAAGGGGATGGGTGAGGACTTTTTGTTCCATTGTGTGTGAGGCCACCATTGAGTCCAGGTTGGCTTAATGGCAGCTAACAACAACAAATAAATAGTATCCTGTATTTCTGCCTTTATAGTTCTTATGACACCATTTCCTTGTCAATCTCACCTACTGGAATGTAAATTCTATGATGGAAGGCCAAGTTTACTTTATCCATTATTGCTTCACCAGCAACTTCCCATTTCTGGCATATGTAAAATCAGTAATATTTGTTGAATGAAAGAAACTTAAGTGTCTTATTTATGGCAAAGAATCATTATAAACATTATACCAGATAGGAAAGCAAGTTGGATTTATCATTCTGTACCACCAATCCCTCCTTTCTGATGCAGTGGAAGGGGGGGAATGCAGTGAGAGGAGAGAGATGAGGAGTTAGTTGTGGGAGGTGATCAGGAGTGGGTTAGCCAATAAACAATGTAAGCACAGGCTTTGATGTGGTGAAATCCATGTGAAATTGTTCACTACAGATTAGTAAGTAAGCACAAGTAAACCAATACTTAACTTACTTACTGGGTAGCCCTACATTGGAGGTGATAATATGGTAGAGGCAAATGAAATGAAAAATCAGCTTATTCCTGGTGAGTAATGGAGCTCTCGCTAACCACTCTGCTCTCTGCCTTTCTCTCTGTTTTCTCCCATTATAATTATCACCAGCTGGAGCCACTTAATCCTAACAGTTTACATATTACTAAAGCATCTGTGAGGGTGTAGAGTATGGATTTCAGAAAGCACAAAACCAATATTTTTTTTTCCTGATTTCTCTTGCTATACCTTTACGTCTTAGAAGTTATTACTCTGAGGGAGGGAAGAATGGCACAGATCAGATTATTAAGCACATAAGACTCTACCTCCTTGTGGCAATCCCAGGACCAAGCTACATCTACACACATCCTTAATTGCACTTGATCCATTATCATTTAATTTGTGTATTTAAATTCTGAAACCTTAAGGACAAAAATGTATGTATATATGCATTAATGTCTATCTTTGTGTATTCCTGAAGGAAACCAAAAGGAGATTTTTAAGGACTTAATTTGCTTAAAAAAAATAAAGTAAAAAGTTCAGATTTGGACATTGGCTATTTAAGACATTAGAGGACATGAGAGAAAAATTGTCCATTGCCTGCGTTGTTTTGGTGTCTACCCAGTCCTTCCTCTGCCTAGTTGATTGTTCTACAAGGATGTCTCAGGGGTGCTTCTCCCACATCCTTTACCTGGTAATGTCTATGACCCAAGACATATCTCAGCTGTCACCTGACCACTCCATCTCTGCTCTCTCTAGGCATGTGCCTTCCTTCAGCACTCTGCCTGCCAGACCCCATGCTTTATTCTCATGGTACCATATGTCTGTCTCCTAACCAATTTTCCTCAGAAACTCAGGACTTTCTCAGAAAACAGGTTGAGAGATTCACTGTACTGGGAAGTTTAGGCAGTGTTGATCCTTCCACAGAATGTGTCATTTGTGCCTAGATGGAATAGAGCTAGTCCACTTTCTTCTGGTCTGTCCACTCTAGCTACCATCTAAATGTCACCCCATCATCATCCCTTTTTGTTATGAAGACCTTTAATATATTGAGCACAGCCTCTCATGGGGAGTGAGCTTGTTGTATCTGTTCCTAAGAGAGATACATGCAAGTGTAAACTAACTTGTGTAGTATATTTGGAGTGCTGCCTCCTGGGCCAGATTATCTGGAATCCTGGCTGATCTGTTACTAGTTGTAAGACCTTGAGCACATTTACTAACTTTTATGGGTCTCAGTTTACTCATCTGCAAAATGGGATTGATGTCATTGTACATGCCATTGTACATCTGATCAGGGAGCACTGATTCTGATGAATGTAACCAATGCCTCACTCCACGCCTTCTGTGGTGCTTGCAGCCCTGTCTTGCACAAAGTTGCCTGTCCTTCCCCGTGGAAGATGTCTGACCAGCCTGCATGGCTGGCTGGCATTCTTGCGTTCTGGGACATAGATTGCAAACTGAACATAAACCCTACAAGCATGCTGCATTGTGGAGGGAGCAGCTGAGCAGCACAGCTTGATGTGTATTGAGATGGTCAGATCTCTCTTCCCTCACACTTTTCTCTGCATACTTCTTTCCTTAGCATCATCCTATAGGTCCACAATCTAAAAATTTTTGTTTCTTTCAAGGTATTTAAAATACAAGGTGGATTATTCTCATATACAAACCTGAAGATGCCACTCACCCTGTTTTAAAAATCCTTTAAAAATTCCTCATCTCTCAGGGGATGAACTCCCAATATCCTAGAATGAATTTCATGGCTCTCAACTTATATTCCTGACATTTTGTGTCTTTCTTTTCTATTGCCCTTCATTCTCATGACCCCAACTTCTTACCTTCTTTCATAACTCCATGCGTTTTGCACTCTGTCCCTTGTACCAAGAGAGTTCTTTTCTTTGCTTAGTGAGCTCCTACCATCTTTTTATTTATTTAGCTTTAACAAACAAAAATTTATTTTCTCACAGTTTAGGAATTTAGAAGTATGAACTTAGAGCACCAGCTTGAGGGGAAATCTTTCTCTTTGTGTCAGCTCTGGAGGAAGGTCTTTGTCCATTCAGCTTCTGGTTCCTGCTTCCTTGGAGATCTCCATGTGTCTTGACATCTATTTTACTTTCTCTCTCTCTCTCTCTCTGCTCACTTGTTTACTCTCTTTTTATGTCTCAAAAGAGATTGACTCACGATATAATCTACATTCATCCTGCCTCATCAACACAACAAAGACCACCCAATCCCAAATGGGACTACAACCACAGGTATAGAGGCTAGGATTCATAACACACACTTCTGTGGGACATAATTCAATCTATAAGATGACTACTGGAGATAATTTAAGGTTTTTTTGTTTTGGGAGTTCTTTTTGTGTTAACTCCCATGATCCTTAAACACTTCGCCCAAGTATCCTCTTCTATGCTTTCTCTGTTTCTCTTGTGCAAGGTTGTTGTTAGCTGCCATCTGGTGACCCCAGGCACAATGGAACAAAATGCCATGATTGGTTGGCATGGAACCATTGTGATCAATAAAGTTTTCACTGGCTGATTTTGAAAGCTGATTTTTGGAAGTGCCACTGAAACCTGTTCAGTATCATAGCAATACACAATCCTTTACTGACAGGTAGTGGTTGTGCATGAGGTGCACTGGCCAAGAATTGAACCCAGGTCTTCTACATAGAAGACAAGAATTCTACTACTGAACCACCATGTCTTTTTGTCTCTTTTCTAATACAGTCTTTATACCTCTTTCCACCTGGTTAGGGGGAACTTTGATAAGAAAGACTCCATTTCAAAGTTGTTTCACACATCTTTTTATGGAGGGAGATGGCATATCATCTTATAAAGATCATTTTTGTTCTGTGAAGGATTATTCAAGAGGCCCTTCTTAATTATAATTTGGGAGCTGGCTGGTTTGTGATGAATGGTCCTGAATTTTCTCCTAGAGAAAAGTATGTATACTTTTCTTCCTATCCAACACATTACAATATGTCTGTACCATTAACTCTACCACTCATCTGTCAGTTTGTTGTACTGTCATGGCTTGCATGTTATGTGAGGCTGAAAGCTATGCTACCAGTATTTCAAATACCAGCCAGGTCTGCCATGGTGGGCAGGTTTCAGTGGAGCTTCCAGGCTAAGACTGGAAGAAGGACAGGGCCACCACTTCTGAAAAATTCAGCCATTGAAAACATCATGAATAGCAGTGAAACACTATCTGATATATTACTGGAAAACATCATGAATAGCAGTGAAACACTGTCTGATGTAGTGCTGAATGATGAACCCCTCAGGTTGGAAGTCACTCAAAATATAACTGGGAAAGAGCTGCCTCCTCAAAGTAGAGCCAGCCTTCAATGAGAAGAGTACAGATTTTGGGACTTTCATTTGTTATTGGGGTATGACTCAAAATGGGCAGAGATAGCTACAAACATCCATTAATAACTGGAATGTGGGATATATGAAGTATGAATCTAGGAAAATTGGAAGTTGTCAAAAATGAAATGGAATGCATAAAAATTGATATCCTAGGCATTAGTGAGCTGAAATGAACTGGTATTGGCCATTTTGAATCAGACAATTATATGGACTACTATTCTGGGAATGACAAAGTGAAGAGGAATGGTGTCATATTCATTGTCAAAAAGTACATTTTAAGTTCTATCCTTAAGTACAATGCTGTCAGTGATAAGATAATATCCGTATACCTACAAAGAAGACCTGTTAATACTACCATTATTTAAATTTATGCACCAGCCACTAAAGCCAAAGGTAAAGAAACTGAAGGTTTCTACCAACTTCTGCAGTCTGGAATTGACCAAACATGCAATCAAGATGTATTGATAATTGGGGAGTTCCGGCAAGATGGCGGACTAGGCAGAAAGACTGCACAGACCCTCCTCAACAAAGAAAAGGGAAACCAATTAACACAGACACAGAAGATAATCCTGGACCCCTGAGTCTTGAAGGGAAGGATATAGAAGTGGACTAAATCCCAACTAGCAGAAGAATTTTCGTGAAAATACCGAAAAAGGAGATATACGGAGCTGCGGTCTGGCAGCAATCCTGAGCGATCCTGATGGTACATACAGCTTGGAGATTCCAGAGTGGTGGTAGGACTTAAGAATTAACCTAAAAATCACCCTGCTAGCCAGGGACTGCACAGAGGACTGTGCATGGTGGCTGGGGAACAAATG
>NW_006921619.1:1593559-1603158 GCF_000298275.1 Orycteropus afer afer
GTCTCTCCTCATCCAGAGCAAAGAAGAATGAAGAAAACCAATGTTCATGGAAACAATTAGTCCTAGTGACTGGTACACCATCCAATCTGCAGTCTATACGACTATGAGACCAGAAGAACTAGATTGATGTCATAAGAGACTCTGAAACTTGCTCTTGAACAGAGAATAGCTAAAATGAATGGAAGAAATGATGAAATAAAAGAGCTGTGCAGAAGATTTCAAAGGGCAACTTGAGAAGACAAAGTATTATAAAGAAATGTACAAAGATCAGGAGTTAGAAAACCGAAAAAGAATGCACTCAGCATTTCTGAAGCTTAAAGAACTGATGAAAAAATTGAAGCCTTGAATTGCAATATTGAAGTGTGCCATGTGCAAAATAATGAATGATGCAGGAAGCATCAAAAGAAAATGGAAGAAATACCCAAAGTCACTGTACAAAAAGAATTGGCCAACATTCCACTCTTACAGGAGGTAGCACATGATCAAAAACCAATAGTATTGAAGGAAGAAGTCTAAGCCTCACTGAAGGAAGAGATGAAAAACAAGACTCCAGGAGTTGAAACATTGAGATGTGTCAACAAACACATGCAGCAGTGGAGGTGCTTACTCATTTATGCCAAGAAATGTGGAAACAAGCTACCTGGCAACCAGCCAGAAGAAATGATTTCTGTGCCCATTCCAAAGAAAGCTGATCCAACAGAATGTGGAAATTATTGAACAATATCATTAATATCATACACAAATGCAAGTAAAAAGTTGTTGAAGGTAATTTGAAAACATTGCAGCAGTACATTGATAGAGAACTTCCAGATATTCAAGCTGGATTCAGAAGAGGGTGTAGAATGAGGGATATCATTGCTAATGTCAAATGAATCTTGACAGAAAAATGTTTACCTGTGTTTTATGGACTATCCAAAGGCATTTGACTGTGTGGATCATAACAAATTATGGATAAGATTGTAAAGAATGGGAATTCTAGAACACTTCCTTGTGCTCTTGAATAACCTGTAGATAGATCAAGAAGTTGCCATTTGAACACAACAAGGAGAAACTGCATGGTTTTAAATAAGGAAGGGTGTGCATCAGAGTTGTATCTTTTCACTATACTTATTCAATCTGTATGCTGAGAAAATAATCCAAGAAGCTGGACTACATGAAGAAGAATGCAGCATCAGGATTGGAAGAAGACTCATTAACAGCTTGCAACATGCAGATGACACAGCCTTGCTTACTGAAAGGCAAGAAGACTTGAAGCACTTACTGATGAAAATCAAAGACTACAGCTTTTAGAATGGATTACACCTCAACATAAAGAAAACAAAAATCCTTACAACTGGACAAATTAGCAACATTATAATAAATGGAGAAAAGATTGAAGTTGTCAGGGATTTAATTTCACTTCGATCCACAATCAACACTCACGGAAGCAGCAGTCAAGAAATCAGATGTTACATCGCACTGAGCTAATCTGCTACCTCTCTGAAGTGCTCAAGAGCAAAGATGTCACTTTGAAGACTAAGGTGTGCCTGACCCAAGACAAGAAGATCTGGTGGCCTAGTGCCTAAGGCATTTGACTGCTAACCAGAAGACTGGTGGTTCAAACCCACCAGCCACTCCTCAGAAGGAAGACTGGGCAATCTACTTCCGTAGAGATATCACCTCAGAAACCCAAGGAAGGATCGCTATGAGTCAGATTCGACTTGATGGCAATGAGTTTGGTTTTTTTTGGAACCCAAGCCATGGTATTTTCAAATCACCACATACTCATGTGAAAGCTGGACAATGAGTAAGAAAGAACAAAGGAGAAAGATGCCTTTGAATTGTGGTGTTGGTGAAGAATACTGAAAATACAACAGACTGACAGAAGAATGAATAAATTTGTCTTGGAAGAAGTTCATCCAGAATGCTCCTTGGAAGCAAGAATGGCCAGACTTTGTCTCATCTGCTTTCGTCATATTGTTTTAAGGGACCAGTCCCTGGAGAAAAGTATCATGCTTGGAAAAGTGGAGGGTCAGAAAAAGGGGAAGACCCTCATCAAGATGGATTGACACAATGGCTGCAATGATGGACTCAAGCATAGTAAGGATTGTGAGGATGGCGCAGGACCAGGCTATTTCATTGTGTTGTGCTTAAGGTTGCTATGAGCTGGAATCAACACACCACACCTAACAACAACAACAACAACATATATATACATTATGTATATATGTGTATGTGTTTTGTTGTTCTTAGATGTCATTGAGTTGATTTCAACTCATAGTGACTCCATGTGACAGGGTAGAACTGTCCAATAGGGTTTCCTAGACTGTAACCTTTATGTAAGCATGTTGTCAGGTCTTTCTTCTGTGGAGCTGCTGGGTAGGTTCAAACCATAAACCTTTCACTTAGCCACCAAGTGCTCAACAGTTGTGCCACCAAGGCTGTTCATGTATATGTATGCGTGCATATATAATTTCTATAAATATGTACATACAGATAGAGTGTGATATGTGTGTGTATGTGTGTGATGGCATGGAGATGATACAAGTGTCTGATGAGTTGGAGGTGGCAGAAGCCAGTTATTTAATTGACTATTAGAATTTTTCAATCAGATATGATAAGAACTGCTTTGGTAGCAGTAGCAAGAGAAATCTTAAATGTTGGAAGTATCACAAGGAAAGCATTAACTAGAAAGGCAAAAAATAGAGTGAGCCCAATTTTCTTAAAATGGAAATATCCTGTATAAGTCTCTGAGAGAATTAACATGGTATAAATTATTGCCACCATCCCTCTCCTGTATACACACACACTCAGAGAACCCTCCACTTTGTTCAGGAGGAACAGAAAAGACTTATGTGGAAACATACACTTCTACACTGTGTTTATATTAAGACTGCCCTTTGATTTGCTGCTGTGGCATTTATTTTTAGAGTTTGACTAATTTTTTTTTTTTTTTTTTGATTCATGTTCTTCCTGTTATTTTAACTCACAAATAAATAAAGGGGTTGCAAATCCCAATTTTAATGCTATTCAACTGGTCTTTGTGATTTGTTGTCAAAGTTCATGCTCAAGAATTTATACTGTGTGATATCAGCTACACAGAATACTGTCTCTTGATTGCTCTGCATTACAGAAGCCATGATCTAATTCTTGTGGCAGACATAGGGGATATGCTTGGGAATTAATTATATATAGATTCCGCCCCTAACTTTTAAAAATCATAGAAATCATTTATGTATTTTTATTTTGCATAGTTTTTCTAGGTTTTGAGCATTTCCTTATATACCTCATGGTTGCATTCATATTTCCAATTTTAATTACTGTTTTTCACTTGACATACAAAATATTTTCCCATGTTTCTGTGTATTCTTCCTAAATATCTTTTTTTTTTAATGAATCTTTGATGTTTCAGTGGAAGGAGCTACCTTGATTTATTTTATCATTCTTCTTCATTGATTATTTTAGATTAATTCCCAAATGTTCACTCTTTAAATAATGTTGCAGTACATATGACTTTTTTTCCCGTGTTAATTTTTTGATCCAACATAAATTCCTCAACATGTGACTACTAAGTTAAATAGTATGAACTGCTTTAACTCTTAATACCAAACCAAAAACCAAACTCACTGCTGTTGAGTTGGATCTGACTCATAGTGACCCCTCCTTGAGTTTCTGAGGCGATATCTCTATGGAAGTAGGTTGCCTCATCTTCCTTCTGAGGAGTGGCTGGTGGGTTAGCCAGCCTTCTGGTTAGCAGTCAGATACCTTAGGCACTATGCCACCAGAGCTCCCTTAACTCTTAATACATATTGCTAAATTGCTTTCCAAAAGAATACAACAATTATATATTGAAAGTATAATTCTTGCCATTTACCATGTTCCATTATAGGTGTTGGGAAGCAAGTGACATCTTTGAGTGATAAAGAAATGGTAGTATAAGCTTAAGACTTGGGATTGTGCTATGGTTGGCAAAACATAGAAACACAAGGAGAAGATAGGTCTTGGGAGGATATAAAATTGTAGTATAAGAAATGCAGGGCAGGCTTGGGACCATAGTTGCAGGGGACATCAAGCTCAATTGGCATAACATACTATATAAAACATTGTTCCACCTCCTGCTTTGGCAAGTAGCAACTGGGATCTTAAAAGCTAGCAAGCTGCCATCTAGATGCAACGATGGGTCTCTCCTCGTCCAGAGCAAAGAAGAATGAGGAAAACCAAAATTCATGGAAACAATTAGTCCTAGTGACTGGTACACCATCCAATCTGCAGCCTATACAACTATGAGACCAGAAGAACTAGATGGTGCCCAGCTACCACTGTCATCCACTTGGAAGGGGATCTATGTAGCAGATCCTTGATAGAGAGGGAAAACAATGTGGAAAACTCAAAATCATTTGGAGAAAAAAAAAGGGGGGGGGACCAGGTTTGCTGGTCTGCTAGAGCCTGGTGGAACCACTGAGACTATGGCCCCTAGCTGCCCTTCAGGTCTGGAAGTGAACCCACACCTATGGTTTCCAGCCAAACAGAAGACAGGCATATGAGTTGAACATTTACCTGAGGTAGATACACTCCTTGGAGAGAGAACAATCTTTGAGAAAGAAGGGCTGCCTATGCACAGGGAGACAGCTTAGGGGCCAGAAGTCCATGGAGGGATGGACTATGGGGAGGAAGTGGGAGGGGAGCTGTTGCATTGTGGTAAACTGGTCAATGTCATGAGACAAAGTATATGTAAACTGCTATATGGAAAGTGAATTTGCTCTGTAAATCTTCACCCAAATCACACATACACACACACACACACACACACACACAAAAGAAATGCAGGGCATAGGAGGCATTGAGCAAATATCAGGCATATTAAAAATGAAAAAGTGGAATTATTAGACATGAGCATGAGTGAGAGAGCTGCAGAAGGAGGGAGTGTTTTAGGATAAGTACAAAATGCCCATTTGTGAACAGACAAGGATGGATTAGGTACAGCAGAGTGCAGAGAGTATGAGCTTTGAAATCAGGCTGAGCTGGGTTTAAGTCCCAATTATCTGTTGTTTCTGTGATCTTGTTATTTAAGTGTCTGAGCCTTTTCACCTTCCTCACTTATTGACATGGTTAGGTTCCAAAGACCTGGTAGCTTTGCTAAAGACATTATGCTAAGCTTCAGTGATCAAATGTTCCTCAGGCTCTAGGAGTCATTTGGGAGGTGGCCCTGAGGGACTGCTCCCTCCTCTGCAGCCAGCACACTGGCTCACTGTCTCTATCCTATGACCCTCCTACTTTGGGCAGGTTGGTCAGCTTGTGCCATTTCAAACCACAGGCAGGACTGATTGGGCCCGGATTTGCAGCCAGAAGGGTACTTGCTCTACCCTGACCTAGGTAAGTTCTCCACAGAAACATCCACCCACCTGGGACCTCTGTCTTCTGTCCCCAGTGCCCCCAAGTATGCAAATGGAAGATCTCAAGGTCTGTGGCAAAATGACTGCTGTGTGTCCTGTCTATGTCCCCTGTCTGCAATCCTCTTGTGGCACAGCTCCCCTAGGACAGCGTGGGGGTGGAGTGGGCAGCCACCAGCCTGCAGGGCCCCTGGATAGGATTCTTGAGGCCACAGAGGTTAATGGCCTGAGCACCCGCAGTCCCCACACCCAAGGTGTTTTTTTCTTCTTTTAACTTTCGAACTATTTAGGTCCAAGACTGGGAGAGGGGTGGGATGGGAGGGATCAAGTACTTGGGGATTAGGACGGAGGTACTCTCTCACTCAAAACACAAGAGTCCTTACCTAGTTTTAAGGTGATTTAAGTAGATTTTTTACTATCGTCATAAATGAGATATACCAGATAATGAGATAAATGATGAGTAGGTGTAGTTACCTCATCTGAAAATGGGATTGTTGTTGTTGTTATGTGCCACCGAGTTGTCTCTGACTCATAGTGACTCCTCCTTTGGTTTCTGAGGCAGTATCACTACGGAAAGTAGATTACCCAAGCTTCCTTCTGAGGAGTGGCTTAATGATGCTTATTTTGCAGTGTTGTTGTGGGGATTGGATAATGAAAGCAAAGTATTTTAGCACAGTGCCTGATGCTTCATCCAGTTATTATTGAGTGGATTCGACTGATGGTGCCTCATGTGTGTTAGAATAGAATTGTACTCCATAGTGTTTTCAATGACTGCTTTTTCAGTAGATGACCAAGCCTTTCTAACAAGGCACTCCTGGGTGGACTCGAACCTTTAATCTTTATGTTAGCAGCCAAGCATGTTAACCATTTACACTACTCAGAGACTCCTGATGATAAATGGTAATTTAAAAAATGCCATTCTTCAGGAAAAAACTATTCTGTCTTCAGAGATGGTAGGTTTTTTCCCAAGGCTAATGAACCAGGATATTATTTCTGAATGGGGATCTGAACACCACAGTTAATCTCCATTTAGGAAAGATTTCTCCCAATAAAACTATTGGATCCCAAGTGGAGGACAAAGGACAACTGACCTGTAAAGATTCAGACTGTGGGGGAAGTAATCACTGAAGACATTTTTTTCTTTCATTACCATTTTCTCTGACTGCCACTTTATTTTGGATAGATAGGTGCTTCAAAGTCCATGACTGAAAATGGCTTGGAAGATCAAAATGATAAACCAAGGTAGGGTTTTACATGGTTTTGGAATTTGGTGATACTTTGATATAAATTATTAATTTTGCTGATGTAATTTGACATGATTAAGCACTGGTAATATTCCTAAAATATTAAAAAAAAATAAATGAGACATATGACAGGCCAGGTACTGTTGTTGTTGGTAGGTGCCGTCGAGTCATCTCTGACTCATAGTGACCCTATGCACAGCAGAACGAAACACTGCCTGGTCCTGTGCCAGCCTCATGATCCTTGCTATACCTGAGCCCATCATTGCAGCCACTGTGTCAATCCATCTCGTTGAGAGCCTTCCCCTTCTTCATTGACCCTCCACATTACCAAGCATGATATCCTTCTCCAGGGAATGGTTCCTCCTGATAACATGATCAAGGTAGGTGAGATGAAGCCTGGTCATTCTCGCTTCCAAGGAGCATTCTGGCTGCACTTCTTCAAGGAAGGTATTAGGTGCCATTTTCTACATTGACTTGAAGTTTATAGTGATACTGCCTCGGAAACCCAAGGTAGGGTCGCTACGAGTCAGGTCCGACTTGATGGCACATAACAACAACATAGGAGTTTTCATATATTTTGGATATTGAACTTTTATCAGATATATAGTTTCCAAATATTTTCTCTCATTCTTTAGGTTATCTTTTCTCACTTTTGATAATGTCCTGTGGTGCACAAAAGATTTTAATTTGAATGAAATCCAATTTATCTGAATTGTGTCCTCAAAAATGTGTTGCAGATCCTAATCTCTATACCTGTGAATATAATTTGGAAATAGGATTTTCTTTGTTATGTTAATGAGGCCATATCAGTGTAGGATGTGTTTTAAGCCAATCACTGTTGAAGTATAAAAGAGCAGATTAGGCGCAGACAAAGCAGATGTAGGTGAAAGTCTGGCACTATCTGAAGAAGACAGAGGCAGACCAATCTATAAACCCAGGAACTCTAAGGATGGCTGTCTAGATAAGCGGAGACAAGGATTCCCCCCAGAGCCAACAGAGAAAGAGAGTGTTTCCCTAAAGACAGTGCCCTGAATTTGGACTTCTATCCTCCTTAACTGTGAGAAAATAAATTGTTTGTTAAAGTTATCTACTTGTGGTGTTTCTATTATAGCAGCTCTAAGAAACTAAGACACTATGCACAGCCTACACATAAGGAGTGGGGAGTTATGCTCCTTATACTTGAGGGTGGAGTATCTACCTAGTTTTTGGAATTCTTTTCTGCCCAAGATAATTTGTCTTTTCTTTCCCATTTATTCATTTATTCAATAATTTATTTATATCTGCATGCATTTAGGTGTATTTATTTTATGCTTTGGGTTATAATCCAATAGTACTTTATTTTGTTGCTTACATTGTTCCAGCTTTGGCCATTGGGTGCTCTTAAAGTGGCTCCTATGCCCATTTGTCATCCACCAATGAGTGTGGTTGTTCATTTGATAGGTTTTCTTTTTCTTTTGAACTTTTTTTTAAAATTGTGGTTTGGGTGAAAGTTTACAGAGCAAATTCACTTTCCATACAGCAGCTCACATACCCTTTGTCTCATGACATTGACTACAATTTCCCACAATGCAACAGCTCCCCTCTCACTTCCTCCCCATAGTTACTTCTTCCCTGTGTCCTTTCCTCCCCTGCACTCCTGCCCCCTGAGCTGTCTCCCTGTGCATAAACAGCCCTTCTGTTCTTCCATGAATGTTCTCTCCAAGGAGTGTATCTACCTAATATAAATGTTCAGCTCATATGCCTATCTTTTCTTTGGCTGGAAGTCACAGGAGTGGGCTCAGCCTTGACTTGAAGAGCATCTAGGGCCCATAGGGTCAGTGGTTCCATCAGGCTCTATCAGACCAGCTAACCTGGTCTCCCTGCCCCTCTTTTTTTTTTTTTTTAATGATTTTGAGTTTTGTTCCACATTGTTCTCCCACTATATTCAGGATCTCCTACAGAGATCCTCTTCTGAGTGGTTGACAGTGGGAGCTGGATACCATCTAGTTCTTCTGGTCTCATAGTTGTATAGGCTGAGGATCGCATGGTGTACCAGTTGCTTGGACTAATTGTTTCCATGAATCTTTGGTTTTCTTCATTCTTCTTTGCTCTGGATGAGGAAAGACCCATTGTGGCATCTAGATGGCCACTTGCAAGCTTTTAAGATCTCAGTTGCTACTTGCCAAAGTAGGATGTGGAACAATGTTTTGTGTAGTATGTTATGCCAATTGAGCTTGATGTCCCCTGTGACTATGGTCCTGAGTCCACAGATCCAACTACTCACTCCCTCTGGGTAGCTGGCTGTGGCCAAGAAGTGACTACCACCTCGTCCGTTATCAGCTCTACTGTGTACCTGGGAATTCTTACAGAACATACCAATACACTTGTAGAAAGATTGTCTTCCAATCCTATACATGGTCTTGGGCACACTGCCCCCTGCATAGACATACCTCATAGTTCAGCCTGTCTACCCCTATATCCATGTTTACCATCACTGACAATGCAGTACTGTATGTGCAAAAGGGTTCATTTTTGTTGTCTGTACCTCCCATGCTCCTCTTTATGTCTTACTCTTCCTCAATGTCTCCATGTTGATCACTTGCATTTGGTACATTGCCCTTCTCTTCACCCAAATAAATATTCGTCTCTACCTACCTAACAGTGTTCCTTCCCCTCCCCTCCCACCCTTGATAACCAACAAAGAAAATGTCCTTCTATAGATAAACGTTTCCTTCACTTTTATAATAATGGACTAACAATATTTGTCCTTTTGTGATTGATTTATTTCACTTAGCATAATGTCCTCCAAGTTCATCCAGTTATGTGGTGTTTTGCAGATTCTACATTATTCTTTACAGTTGCATAGTATTCCATTATGTGTATGTATCATAATTTGGTTATCCATTCTTCAGTTGATGGACACCTAGATTGTTTCTATCTTTTGGCTATTGTAAATCATGCTGCAGTGAACATGTTGTTGTTGTTGTTGTTATGTGCCGTCGAGTCA
>NW_006921619.1:1603488-1661717 GCF_000298275.1 Orycteropus afer afer
AGGAAGGTTGGGCAATCCTACTTCCGTAGTGATACTGCCTCGGAAACCCAAGGAGGGGTTACTATGAGTCGGGTTTGACTCGACGGCACATAACAGCAAAAACAACAACAATGGCTAATGATCGTGAGCATTTCTTCATATGTTTGTTGGCTGCCTGAATATCTTCTTTGGCGAAGTGTCTATTCATGTCTTCTGCCCATTTTTGATTGGATTAATTTTTAATTGTCTTTTTGTTGTTGAGGTGTTGGAGTTTTCTATAAATTCTAGAGATAAGTCCCTTGTCAGATATGTCATTGCCGAATATTTTTTTCCAATCTGTAGGTTCTCTTTGACTCTTCTGGAGAAGTCTTTGGAAGTACATAATTATTTAATTTTTAGACATTTCCATTCATCTAGTTTCTCTTCTGCTGTTTGTGCATTTTTGGTTGTGCTTGATAGTCTGTTTATGCAATATATTATATATGTCATATATTCCAAAACCAAAAAAACAAACCCACTGCCGTCGAGTTGGATCCGACTCATAATGACCCCTCCTTGGGTTTCTGAGGCAGTATCACTACGGAAGTAGATTGCCCAACCTTCATTCCAAGGAGTGACTGGTGGGTTTGAACCACCAGCCTTCTAGTTAGCAGTCAAATACCTTAGGCATTACACCACCAGAACTCCTTAAATGCTTGTATTGGTTGCCCATTGTTTCAGAGTGGTAGAGCAAATTTTTAATCTAGTTGTTCTACATCCAAGTCAAGTTGATAGGAAAAGTAGGATTAGATAATAGCAAAGTTTAGTAGTCAACATGTAGTTTACAAAAGATGGCCTATCATTTAGTATCTATAACCTAATACTGGGAGTTCTGGTAGCATAGTGTCTAAGGTACTTGACTGCTAACCAGAAGGCTGGTGGTTCAAACCCACCAGCCATTCCTGGGAAGGAAGATGGGGCAATCTACTTCCATAGTGATATTGCCTCGGAAACCCAAGGAGGGGTCACTATGAGTTGGATCCGACTCGATGGCACAACACAACAACAAAAACAACCAGAACTGTACATGGTAGGTTTTCTTTCTGAGCACTTTCTTACTTTCTGGCACTGAAAAATGCTTCAGGATCATCTTGATTATTTCCTGCCACAGTCCTGGAAGCAGCCACATTCCCAGGAGTTCTGGTTTCTTTTACTGGAGAATGAGATCAGAAACCAAGACCTGGACTCTAGGTGTCTTCATTGCTACTGGAGTTATCACTGATTTTAGATCCTTTCAACTGACAAAGCAAGGAAATTTCTGTGTCAATATTAACCAATGTATATATACATAATTATAAATATTTCTGTATGTAACCTTCTGCATCAATATTAAGCTAAACATGAATTCTTAATGATGTCTTCAACTCTAATCCAATACCACATGGATCATTCTTACCTTATTCTCTTATTTATGTATAAATTCCCACTCTAATAGTGAGAACCCTTTCCCCCCACCATCTACCATCCATTTACTAATTGTTCAATTCTGCTGTACATGAATACCAAACCAAACCAAACCCACTGGCCTAGGTTGATTTTGACCCCATAGGGTTTCTAGGGCTATGAATCTTTACAAAAGTAGACTGCTTCATCTTTCTCTCGTGGAACAGCTGGTATATTTGAACCACCAACCTTCTGGTTAGCAGCTGAATGCCTCAACCAGATATAGCAGTATAAATATTGTTATATTCTCAAGGAAAATAACTTTATCCAGTATGGCACAGTGTTTATGTGCTATAAACATTTTGGCTTTAGTCTTACATACTCCACTCATTTCTAACGGTATTTAGGTCAACATATGCCCCACCCCCTTCACAATTTGCAATACAGTTAGATTATTTTGTCACAGTCGACATTCTTCCCTGGTATTTATCAACTTTATTGATTATTTTTAAAATTGTACATACATTATGGTTTACTCTTTGTACTATAAATTTCTTTGGGTTGTAACAAATGCATAGAGTCATGTATCCACCATTAAAAAGCATACAGAATTGTTTCACCTAAAAATACCCTGTGCTTCATCTATTCAACCGTCCCTCCTCCCTGAGTCCCTGGCAACTACTGATCTTTTTCTTGTCTCTGTAGTTTTACCTTTTCCAGAATGTCATATAATTGAAATCATACCATATGTAGGCTTTTCAGACTGGCTTCTTTCACTTAATAATATGCATTTAAGGTTCATACATTTGTGTGTGTGTGTGTGTGTGTGTGTGGCTTGATAGCTTACTTATTTTTATTGATGAATAACAGTCCATTGTATGGGTGTTCTATAGTTTGTTTATCCATTCACCTATTGAAGTATATCTTGTTTACTTTCGATTTTTGATGATTATGAGTAAAACTGATAAAAACATTCTTGAACAAATTTTTGGGTGGACATAAGTTTCCAAATCAATTATGAGCAAATACCTAGGAGCTTGACTGGTGGACCATATGGTCAAACTGTGCCCAACTTTGTAAGATACTGCCAGACTGCTTCCAAAGTGGCTGCACCATTTTATATCCCCACCTACCATGAAAAAGAGTTTCTGTTGCCCTGTCTCCTCAACAATATTTGGTATTATCATTTTTTTTTAGCTATTCTAAATAGATGTGTAGTGACATCTCATTTTTGTTTAATTTGTGCTGACAAATGTTGCAAATGTTTATATATGCTTATTTGCCATCTTTATACAGTTGATTCTTGTTATTTACAGTAGTTACGTTCTGTAAAGTCACAATGAACTGAATTAGTCAATACTGAATCATTGATCCTAAAGGAAATACTGGGTTAAATTCCTGCAAGCCTCTGGTCACAACATTTTTGTCAATTGATCAATATATAACCTTGTTTTATGTGTGTTTATGCTTAAAGCAGGAGCTCTGGTAGCCTAAGGCACTTCACTGCTACCAGAAGGCTCTCAGTTCAAATTCAGCAGCAACTCCTCAGAAGGAAGATTGGGCAATCTACTTCCATAGTGATACTGCCTCGGAAACCCAAGGAGGGGTCACTGAATCGGATCCAACTCGATGGCACACAACAACAGCAACAACATGCTTAAAGCAGCCTTATTGAATATATATTGTTGAGTAATTAGCATGGAACTCGTAGGCAAAAGCTCTACAACATGTTTGAATGAAACTTATGTAACCTATGTTCTTTCTTAGTAAGGCACATCATAGCATAGTTCCTCAGTATAGAACACTAGACATCACTTTATTGCTATACTTGAGGGCCATTTTAAACACCTAAATCACCAACAAAAAGCGCGAAAGTTCAAAAAGTGTGGTACTTAACAGTCCAATGAAAGACACTTGTTTTACATTGTCAGAGCTTAAACATGACAGAGTGTCTTCTTGTTTGACCTAAACTGGGAACATGCATGTCAGGCAACTCAATTTTTTCTCCATTCTCTGCATGTCTGTGAATGTCTGTAAAAGTGTCATGAATATTGATTTCAGGCTTGCAAAAAAATTTTCGTGACTAGGCAAATTCACAAATATGGAATCTACAAATAGTGCAGATTAACTGTATTCTTCTTTGTTCAGGTGTCTCTTCATATCTTTATCCATTTTTACATGGGTAATTTGTCTTATTGAGTTTAAGTGTTCTTTACAAATTCTGGATATAAGTCCTTTGTCAGATATGTGTTGTGCAAATATTTCTTTTATGTCTGGGGACTGTTACTTAACAGTATCTTTCACAGAGCATAAGTTTTTAATTTTAATAAAATCCAGTTTATCAATTTTTTTTTTTTTTTTTAATTCATGGATCTTGCTTTTAGTGTTGTATCTAAAAACTCATCACTAAACTTAGGCCCACCTGAAATTTCTCCTATGTTTTCTTCTAGGGCTTTCATAGTTTTGCATTTTACTTTTAGACTTTTGAATACATTTTTACGAAAGGTATAAGATCTGTGTCTCTCTATATTTTTTCTCTTTTTTTGCATTTGGATATCCAACTGCTTCAGCATTATGACTAACTTAACTGAACTATAACTCCATTGAACTGACTTTTCTCCTTTATTAAAGATCAATTGGCTATATTTGTATGGGACTATTTCTAGTTTCTGTATTCTGATCTTTGACCTATGTGTCTATTCTTTCATTGATATCATGTTATTTTCACTACCTTAGCTGTATAGTAAGTTTTGACAGTATGTAATATCAGTCCTCCAACTTTGTTCTTCCTCTGTAATGGGTTGCCTATTCTGAGTTATTTGCCTTTTTCACATAAACTTTAGAATCAAATTGTCGATATACACACAATAGCTTGCTGGGGTTTTGATTGGGATTGTGGTGAATCTATACATCAGGTTGGAAAGAACCGACATCTTAACAATTTTGAGTCTTCCAATCCAAGAACTTGGAATATCTCTGCATTTATTTAAATCTTTCTTGAATTATTTCAAGAGTTTCTTAGATTTCCACACGTAAATCTTACAGACATTTTGTTATATTTGTATCTTTGTAGTTTACTTTTTTAGGTACTATTGTAAATGGTATTGTGTTTTTTAAATTTCAAATTCCAATATTCATTGCTTATATAGGAAAACAATTGGCTTTTGTATATTAACTTTAAATACTTGAACCTTGCCATAATATTAATTGTAGAAGTTTTCTGTCAGGTCTTTGGGATTTTCTATATAGACAGTCATGCCATCTGTGAAAGAATACAGCATTATTTCTTTCTTCCCAGTATACTGTTGTTGTTAGGGGCCATAGAGTAAGTTCCATTTTCTGACAACCCTGTGTACAACAGAACAAAACACTACCTGGACCTATGTCGTCCTCACAATTGCTTCGTTAGAGCCCATTGTTCCAGAGACTCTGTGAATCTGTCTCATTGAGGGTCTTTCTCTTTTTCACTGACCCTCTACTTTACCAAGTGTGATGTTCTTCTCCAGGAACTGGTTCCTCCTAATAACATGTATGAAGTATGTAAGATGAAGTCTCACCATCCTCGCTTCTAAGGAGCATTCTGGACATACTTCTTCCAAGACAGAATTATTTGTTCTTCTGGCAGTCATATTATATATATAATATTTTTTTGCCAACACTATAATTTAAAGGCATCAATTGTTTTGTCTTCATTATTCATTGTCTAGTTCTTGCATACATATGAGGTGATTAAAAATAACATCTCTTGGGTCAGGTGTAACTTAGTCCTCAGTGTGACATCTTTGCTTTTGAACATTTTAAATAGGTCTTTTGCGATAGATGGATCATTTGAATTTTTGATTGCTGCTTCCATGAGTGTTGATTGTGGATCCAAGTGAAATGAAATCCTTGATAACTTGGACTTTTCCTCTGCTTACCATGATGCTGCTTGTTGGTCCAGTTGTGAGGATTTTCATTTTCTGTTATGTTGAAATGTAATCCACACTGAAGGCTGTAGTCTTTGATCTTCACCAGTAAGTGCTTCAAGTTCTTTTCACTTTCAGCAAGCAAGTCTGTGTCATTTGCATATCACAGGTTGTGTGGTCCATCCATTCTGATGCAGTGTTCTTCATGTAGTTCATCTCAGATTATATGCTCAGCATACAGATTGAATAAGTATAGTGAAAGAGTACTGCCCTGATGCATACCTTTCCTGATTTTAAGCCACGCAGTATCCCTTTGTTCTATTTGAATGACTGCCCTTGCTCTATATACAGGTTCCACCTGAGTACAGGTAAGTTCTGGTATTCCCATTGTTCGTGATGTTATTCATAATTTGTTATAATTCACAGAGTCAAATGCCTTTGCATAAGCAATAAAACACAGATAAACATCTTTCTAGTAATTTTACCTTTCACCCAAGATCCATCTGACATCAATAATGATTTCTCTTGTTCCATATCCTTTTCTGAATCTGGCTTGAATTTCTGTCAGTTCCCTGGTGATGTATTGCTGAAATAATTTTTGAATAATATTCATCAAAATTTTTCTTGGCTGTAATATTAATGATATGGTTCAAGAATTTCTGCTTTTGGTTGGATCACCTTTGGAATGGGCAGAAATATGGATCTCTTCTACATGGTTGGCCAGGAAGTTCTCTCCAAATTTCTTGGCATAGATGAGTGAGTGCTCCCAGCATTGCATCCATTTGTTGAAGGATCTCAGTTAGTATTACATCAATTCTTGGAGCCTTGTTTTTTGCCAGTATCTTTAGTGCAACTTGGAGTTCTTCCTTCACTACCATTGGTTCTTGACCATATGCCACTTCCTGAAATGATTGAAACTTTGACCAATTCTTTTTGGTAATGATTCTGTATTCTTTCCATATTCTTTTGATGCTTCCTGAATTGTTTAGTGTTTTTCCCATGTTGTTGTTAGGTGCCATTGAGTCAGCCCTGACTCATAGCAATCCTATGTACAGAATGAAACTCTGCCTGGTCGTGCACCATCCTCATAATCCTTGCTATACTTGAGCCCATCATTGCAGCCACTGTGTCAATCCATCTAATTGAGGGTCTTTCCCTTTTTTGCTTACACTCCACTTTGCCAAACATCTTATCCTTCACCAGGGAATGGTCCCTTTTGACAACATGACCAAAGTAGATGAGTTGAAGTCTGGCCATTCTCACTTCCAAAGAGCATGCTGGCTGCACTTTTTCTAGGACAGATTTGTTTGTTCTTCTGGTAGTCCATTGTATTTTCAGTATTCTTTGCTAACACCACAACTCAAAAGCACAACTCTTCTTCAGTCTTCCGTGTTCACTGTCCAGCTTTCACATACACGTGAGGCGATTGAAAATACTGTAGCTTGCCTCTTCCTCCAATCCTGATGCCACGTTCTTCTTCATATAGTCCAGCTTCTAAGATTATTGGCTCAGCATACAGATTGGATATGTATGGTGAAAGGATATAACCCTGACACACTCCCTTCCTGATTTTAAACCATGCAGTGTTCCCTTGTTCTGTTCGAAAGGCACCTTCCTGGTCTATGTACAAGTTCCTTATGAACACAATTAAGTGTTCTTGAGTTCCATTCTTTACAACATTATCTATAATTTATGATGATCCACATAGTCAAATGCTTTTGCATATTCGATAAAACATGAGTAAACATCTTTCTGGTATTCTTTGCTTTCAGCTATGATCCATCTGATGTCAGCAATGATATTCCTTGTTCCATGTCCTCTTCTGAATCTGGCTTGCATTTCTGGAAGTTCCCTGTCAATATACTACTAATGCCACTGTTTTTGAATTATCTTCAACAAAATTTTACTTGTGTGTGATATTAATGATACTAATACTACTTGATTATTTCCACGTTCCGTTATATCACCTTTCTTTGGAATGGGTACAAATATGGGCCTTTTCCAGGCAGTTGGTCAAGTGGCTGTCTTCCAAATTTCTTGGCATAGATGAGTAAGTGTCTCCAGAGTGGCATCCATATGTTGAAACATCTCAGTGGGTGTCATTCCTGGAGGCTTATTTCTTGCCAGTTCCTTCAATGCAATTTGAACTCTTCCTTCAGTACCATTGGTTCTTGATCATATGCTATCTCCTGAAATAGTTGCACATTGAACAGTTCTTTTTTGTACAGTGACTATGTATATTCCTTCCATCTTCTTTTGATATTTCCTGCATCATTCAATATTTAGCCCATAGAATCTTTCAATATTGCAACTTGAGGCTTGAATTTTCCCTTCAGTTCTTTCAGCTTGAAAAATGGCTGAGTGTGTTCTTTCCTTTTGGCTTTCTAACTCCAGGTCTTTGCACATTTCTTTATAATAATTGATTTTTTAAAAAATACTTTTTATTAAAATATATTTATGTACAGTGAAATACACAAAACTAAAGTGACATGGGTCAATGCTTCTTTTCTTTTTTTTGCAGTGTTCCCTCTGTTACCCTCCCACAAAGGAAGTTTCCTTCCATATATAAACCTTTCCTTGACTTTTTACAATAATGATCTAATGCTATATTTGTCCTGCTGTGATTGACTTATTTCACTCAGTACAATGTCCTCCAAGTTCATCCATATTATGTGGTGTTTTACAGGTTCTACATTATTCTTTAGTGTTGCATAGTATTCCATTGTGTGTATGTACCATAGTTTGCTTGTCCATTCTTCTGTTGATGGGTACCTAGGTTGTTTCCATCTTTTTGCTATTGTAAATAGTGCTGCGATGAACATGGGTGTGCATATATCTGTTCTTGTCCTAGCTCTCACTTGTTTAGGATATATACCTAGTAATGAGATTGCTAGGTCAAATGATATTTCTAGTTCCAACTTCTTAAGGAATCGCCATACTACTTCCCACAGTGGTTGTGTCATTTTACAGTCCCACCAGCGGTGTATGAGAGTCCCAATCTCTTCATATCCTTGCCAGCATTTGTCATTTTCTGTCTTGTTGAACTTTGCCATTAGTGCTGGGGCAAGATGGTATCTCATTGTTGTTTTGATTTGCATCTCTCTAATGGTTAATGATTGTGAGCATTTCTTCAAGTATTTTCTGGCCTCCTAAATATCCTCTTTGGTGAAATGTCTATTCATGTCTTCTGCTCATTTTAAAATTGGATTTTTGATCTTTTTATTGTAGACATGTTGGAGTTTTCTATAAATTTTAGAGCTAAGTCCTGTGTCTTTGCACTTTTTTTTTAATAAGATATGGTGTTGCCAGATATTTTTTCCCAATCTGTAGGTTCTCTTGGAGAAGTCTTTTGAAGTACATGAAAATTTAATTTTTAGAAGGTCCAATTAATCTAGTTTATCTTCAACTGTTTGTGCATTTTGGGTTATGCTGGACAGTCTATTTATGTAATAAATTACCAAAAAGAAAAAAAAAAAAATCAAACTCACTGCCGTTGAGTCGGATCCGACTCATAGCAACTCCTCCTTGGGTTTCTGAGGCAGTGCTACTACACAAGTAGATTGCCTAGTCTTCCTTTTGAGGAGTGTCTGGTGGGTTTGAACCACCAGCCTTCTGGTTAGCAGTCAAATGACTTAGGCACTATGCCACCATGCCATAAATTAGGGCCCCTAAATTTGCCCATTTTTTCCTTGAAGAATTTTATAGTTTTAGGTTTCACATTTAAATCTTTGATCCATCTGGAGTTAGTCTTTGTGTATGGTGTGAAGTATGGAACTTGTTTCATTTTTCTGCAAATGGATATCCAGTTTTGCCAGCACCATTTGTTAAAGAGACCATATCTTCCCCGTTTAATGGATTTCAGCCCTTTGTCAATAATCAGCTGACCATAGGTCGATGGATTTATTTCTGAGTTCTCAATTCTGTTCCCCTATAATAATTTATTTTGTCTCCTTGAGCTGCTCTTTGGAATCTTCTGTTCGGCTCTTTCATCTTGTAATTTGGAAGAAGTAGTTGTAGCTGTAGCAACTTTCTGTTCAAGAGCAAATTTCAAAATCTCATGTGACATTCATTTTGATCTTTTCTTCCTTTCCTGTCTTTTTAATGATCTTTTGCTTTCTTCATGATGTCATTGCACAATTTGTCTAGTTTTTGGTCATTGGTGTTCAATGTGTCAAATCTCTTCTTCAGATGGTCTCTAAATTCAGATAGGATATAATCAGGGTCATAGAATCCTTCAATATTGCAACTCAAGGATTGAATATTTTCTTCAGTTCTTTAAGCTTGAGAAGTGCTGAGTGTATACTTCCGTTTTGACATTCCCATTCCAGATCTTCGCACTTTTTTTTTTTTTTTTTTTTAAATATAATGCTTTACTTTGTCCTCTGGAGCCACCCTTTGAAATCTTCTGATCAGCTCTTTTACTTCATCATTTCTTCCATTTGCTTTAGCCACTCTACATTCAAGAGCAAGTTTAAGAGTCTGTAATGACATCCATTTTGGTCTTTTCTTCCTTTCTTGTCTTTTTAATGACATTTTCTTCTCTTCATGTATGATGTCCTTGGTGTCATCCCACAATTCATCTGGTCTTTGGTCATTAGCATTCAATGTGTCAAATCTGTTCTTGAGCTGTTTTCTAAATTCAGTTGGGATGCACTTCAGGTCATACTTTGGCCCTCACAGGTTTCCAGCTTTGCATGCCTCTTATTTCCTCTCCCTGTTGTATTACAATAGTTAAGACTTCTAGTAACATGTTGCATATCAAAAAAACAAAACAAAACAAAACAAAAAAACCAAAAAACAACCATACCCACTACCATCGAGTCAATTACAACTCATAGCAACCCTGATTGCGTTTCCTAGGTGGTAAATCTTTATGGAAGTAGATTGCCCAGTCTTGCTTCTGTGGAATGGCTGGTGGGTTTGAAGCACCAACCTTCTGGTTAGCAGTCAAATGCATTAGGCACTGGGTTACCAGAGCTCCTAACATGTTGCATAGAAGTGGTGAAAATTGACATCCTTCTTTTATCTACTTTCTCACCATTAACTATGGTGCTAGCTGTGTGGTTTTAGTAAGTGTTCTTTATGAAGCTGAAGTTCCCCTTTACTGCTAGTTTGCTGAGACTTTTTACCATTAATCAGTGCTGGGTTTTGTCAAAGGCTTTTTCTGTATCAATTGATATGATCATATGATTTTTCTTATTTAGCCTGCTGGTGTGGTAGATTACATTAATTAATTTTCAAATATTGAACGAGGCTTTCCTACCTGGCATAAACCCCACTTTGTTGTGTTGTAAGATTATTTTTATATTTTTCTGGTTTCAAATTGCTAATATTTTGTTAAGGACTTTTATATCTATGTTCAGAATATATATTTATTTGTAATTTTCTTGTGACAACTTTATTTCATTTTATTAGGGTAATACTGGTCTCATAGAATGAGTTAGGAAGTGTTCCCTCTACTTCTATTTTCTTGATAAGATTGTAGAATATTGGTATTATTTTTTCCTTAATTTTAAGTGTTTGGTAGAAACTATCTGGACTTGGCGCTTTTTTGGAATGAAGTAAAACTCATGAAAGTGTGTGGGGCGAGGTCCCCTTGGCACTGGGTGGGCTATCAGTGGTTTCTCACTCTAAAACTAATCTTCATTCAGCTTCCATAAATTAGTTACCACTAACATTTAAATGTCCCTATCATTTTATGGTTTCAGCAGCTTCTGATGCAGGTAAGCTATCTTCAGCTGTAATTCTCTGTATTTGCCTGTTTGTCCAGATTTCAGGGTGGCAGTTTGTACTGTGACCTCAATTTTTTGATCAGTCCAAGAAAAGCCATTGATTTTCAACTTGTTCAGATTTTCTTCTTGTTAAAAGGAAAGGAATAATTATTTCCCAACTCTTTACACATTAGAGCTGAAAATGCAAGTCGTATTGTTTTTAATTTAATATATTCTTCCCAATCCATTATAAGAAAAATAGTGAAAACTTATGTAGTGTTTACTATGAGCAAGACATTGTACCACATGTTTATACATTAACCCATTCAACCACCACAACTACCCTGTGATGTAGACAGTATTATCGTAGTTTTCTTTCTGCAGATGAAGAAGCTGATGATAAGTACTTGCCCAAGGTCACACACTTTATAAATGAGAAGCCAAGATTCAAAATCCAGTCAGTCTGGCTCCAAAATCCACATCCTGAACACTACATAGTACTGAGTTCTGTCTTAGCAATTTCATTGATTTTAGTTGACTGCATAATTAAGGGGAGTTTTTGTGGGGAGTGTATATGGATAGAATTGTAATTTTAGTAAAAATGTCTATTCATGCTTCATACCTGAATAATATGTGCATGAATATGGAATTAATAGGTTCAGAATCTTTTTATTTTATAACTTTGTTGATAATCTTCATTATCTCATTATGTTCCAAATTTTGGTTTTGAAAATGAGAAGTCTGATGCCAGTCTCATTTTCATTATTTAACAGATGATCTATGTTTTTTCTCTCTGGAAGCTTGTAGAGTTTTCTTATAATCCTTAAAGGTCAGACATTGCATCTGGATACACCTTTTTTTCTCTTGCATTTAAAAATTATTTTTCCATTAATACCGCCTTGTATTTGGTAGGTGCTTTTATACATGAAGATGCAAATATTTCCATTTTATCCCCTGGAATTTCCACGATATGGATATTTTGTCTCTTAGATCTCATTTGCAATGTCTTATTTTTTCCATATGATTTTGTTATCTTTTTCTTTTAATTCAGTCTCTGGAGACATGGAAAAGTTTCTTAGTTTTCTTTCTTCTGTCAGTCTGATCCCATGTGCTCTATGTTTTTAACTGTAGTGCCTAAGGTATTTATTTGACTGCTAACCAGAAGGCTGGTGGTTCAAACCCACCAGCCACTCCTCGGAAGGAAGACTGGACAATCTACTTCCATGAAGAGATACACCTCCGAAACCCAGTGAGGGGTTGCTATTAGATGAATCAACTTGACAGCAATGACTTTTTTTGTTTTTGTTTGTGTTGTTATCTTTCATTGTTTCCTTACTTTGGTCTAATATTCTTATTTCAGTGGAAGCTTTAGCTTCTTCATGGAAGTAGATTGCCCCATCTTCCTTCTGCAGAGTGGCTGGTGGGTTTGAACTGCCAACCATCTGGTTAGCAGTCAAATGCCTTAGGCACTGTTCAAACCCACCAGCTAATTCAAGGAAGAAAGATGGGGTAATCTACTTCTATAAAGGTTTACTGCCTTGGAAACCCAATGAGGATCTCTTTGAATCAGAATTGAATTGATGGCAGTGGGCTTTTGAACAAGCCCTGGTGGCATAGTGCCTAAAGCATTTGACCACTAACCAGGAGGTTGGCAGTTCACCCACCAGCCACTCTGCAGAAGGCAGATTGGGCAATCTACTTCTGTAAAGATTTATCACCTTAGAAACCCAAAGGAGGTCACTGTGAGTTGGAATTGACTCAATGGCAGTAAGGAGTTCTGGTGGCATAGTGCCTAATGCATTTGATTGCTAACCAGAAGGTTTGCAGAACAAACCTACCAGCTACTCTGTGGAAGCAGGAGTGGGCAATCTACTTCCATAAAGATTTACCACCTTGGAAACCCAAGGGGGTTACTATGAGTCGGAATTGACTTGATGGCAGTGGGTTTAGGTTTATGCCACCCACTTGTGGTATTTTCTATTACAGCAGTACTCGAGAACCAAAGCAGTCAGTTTTGCCATCCTTCTAGGCTAAAAATGAGCCATCCCAGAGGCACAAAGGGAAGACCACTATCCCTAAGAAGAATAGATGGGAATGGAATATATCTTTGGGCCCAGGGCCTGTGCACCGACAACCTCCTAAAGCCAGGTGCTGTAACACTGGAGATGGTGAGAAGCAGTGACAGAAAAACAGTGGAAGTAGAGGCAGCAGAACTAGGAGATCAGCAGGAAATGGTGTGGACTTCTGGCCCATGGAGTGAGAAAGCTGAGTGCCTTCAGGTTGAGGCTTCATACTTTCTGGATCAGAGAAGAAGCCAGAAGGCCTAAGAGTCCTGAGGGGCTAAGGGATAGAGAGAAGCCAGCCTTTGAGAAAGGCTGAGAAGAGGCTGTCCTGATGGAAGAACTGTATCCTGAATATTTCCTGATCCTGAATTATTACTTGTTACTTCTCTCAAACTCACTACCGTAGAGTCAGATCTGACTCATAGCAACCCCTCCTTGGGTTTCCAAGGTGATATCACTACAGAAGTAGATTGCCAATATTCCTTCTGAGGAGTGGCTGGTGGGTTTGAACCACCAGCCTTCTGGTTAGCAGTCAAATGCCTTAGGCACTATGCCACCAAAGCTCCCTTTATACTTCCAGCACATTTAAATTCGGCATCGTCATATTTTAAGTGCTTAGTAGCCATATGTGGCTAGTGACTTCTGTTTTGGACAACACAGTTCTAGAGATTGTTAAAAAATGTAAAACTGATTATTGCATTTACCTAATCAATATTTTTTCATCACCTTCCCACTACGTACTAGGTAATGTCTCAACTTCACAGAGTGGCATAAATGGCTCTTTATGATCTGTCCCCTGGTGAGCAGTGTGTCTTCATCTCTCTACTGTCAGTTTATACTCCAGCTATCTTGAACAACTCACAGCTCCAGAACACATCACACTCTTTGTCGCCTTCCTGTGAGCTCCTACCCCTGCTGGAATGGTCTCCCTTTCTTGTCCACCTGGCAAGAGTTTACTTATCCTTCCATTACCAACTTAAACACTACCTCTTCTGTGAAATCTTTCCTGATCCCCCAGGTGGCAACAGACACCCTTTTAACTATGAATCTTGCACCTGCTTCAGTTATCATTTTTGTACAGAAACTGTTTCATGTCTGCCTTCACTAAACCAAAACTTCTCCAAAGTCAGGTCTATCTTTTCATGCTTTTGTGTTATTAGCATCTAGCATGGGTACAAGGAGCTCTGGTGATGTAGTGACTAAGGCATTTGACTGCTAACTAGAAGGTGGGTGGTTCAAATACACCAGCCACTCCATGGAAGGAAGATGGGGCAATCTACTTACATAAAGATTTACCACCTTGAAAACCCAATGGGGGTTGCTATGAGTCAGAATCAACTCTATGGCAGTGAGTTTGGTTTGGTTTTGGTTTAACATGGGTATGCAGCACCTAGTATGTGGTAAATAAATGGTGGTTACATGAAAGAATAAAAAAATAAATGAATGAAAATCTTTAAGACCTTGGACTTGGATATATGTAGAGAGAGGCTGTGTCATTAAAAAAAAAAACAACAACCAAGAACCCATGGATATTTAGGAGGATAAGCTGGCATAAGAAGGAAACTTTGCTTTGCTAGAGATGATGAATTGAGGAAAAATATCAAGAACTTAACAAAAGCCTTAGAGCTTTAAAAGCCACATTCTCTTTTATTAGTCTTCAATTAAGGACAGATTTCCTTTTTTTTAGACTCTCTGAAATGGAACTTGATCCAGTGAGACTATGACAATAGGAAAGTTGTACCATAATTCACAATGCTCTGGTTGACTGATTCCTCATTGGAAATATAATAAGGACAGGCTTGCAGAACAAATTGATTTATTTTAAAAATATCAATATGGCTCTATACAAAAAAATAAACACACAAAAGTATAGAAAAAAGATTAAAAGGACACTCAGTCACCCCACCAGAGAGAACCACTGCTGGTAAGAAATATTTTGTTGCATTTCCCTCTTGAAGTCTGTTTTGTTTTGCCTGGTTGAAATCACATTTTATAATTGTAGGGTAAAGAATTTAACTTTACCCAAAGTCATTTGTTCTTTGCCCTTGTTTCCTGAGAAATAACTCTACACCCTTGGAATTTTCTGAGTAATTAAAGTACCTTTGTTATACAGGCAACACCTGAGAAGTTTTGCTAATGTGTCCAGGGCTAGTTAGGCCACAAAGACCACCTGGAAGCCTCTTATCAGCTGACCTCAGGAAGGGAGTGGAGGATGATTCAATCAATCATGCTTATGCAGTGAGGCTTCAGTCGTGACTGTGTAATGAAGCCAACAAAGGCTCTGGACATGGAAGCCTCATGGACATCCTGGTTGGTGAAAGGAATCTGTGCATGTGGGAGTGTAGCATACTCTTTGGGGTGTGAAAGATGGACCATATGAAGAACATAGTATGAGGATTAAAAGAAAATTGATTAACAACTTGTGATATGCAGATGACACAACCTTTCTTGCTGAAAGCCAAGAGGACTTGAAGTACTTACTGATGAAAATCAAAGACCACAGCCTTCAGCATGGATTACACCTCAGCATAAAACAAAAGTCCTCACAACTGGACCAATATGCAACATCATGATAAATGGAGAAAATATTGAAGTTGTCAAGGATTTCATTTCACAATCAACCCCCATGGAAGCAGCAGTCAAGAAATTAAATGATATATTACATTGGACAAATATGCTGTGAAAGACCTCATTAAAATGTTAAAAAGTGAAGATGTCACTTTGAGGACTAATGTGCACCTGACCCGAGCCATAGTATTTTTAATAGCCTCACATGCATGTGAAAGCTAGGCAATGAATAAAGAAGACTGAAGAAGAATTGATGCTTTTGAATTATTGTATTGGCCCAGAATATTAATTATACCTTGAATGGCCAGAAGAACAAATAAATCTGTGTCTTGGAAGAAGTACAACCAGAATGCTTCTTAGATGGCAAGACTTTGTCTTATGTACTTTGCACATCTTATTAGGAGGGATCAGTGCTTGGAGAAGGACATTGTGCTTGATAAAGTAGAGGGTCAGTGAAAAAGAGGAGGACCAACAATGAGATGGATTGACATAATGGCTGCAGCAATGGGCTCAAACATAGTAACAGTTGTGAGGATGACACTGGACTGGGCAGTGTTTTGTTCTGTTGTACATATGGTTGCTATGAGTCAGAACCAACTCGAGGGTTCTAACAACAATATATTTTAGAAAGATAGCAGGTTTCAGTGTCCAGCACAGTGTGAAATGGGGAGAGAGAGGAGCAGGGACACTAAGGAATGTGGATGGTTTGCATTAAAGCAGTATAGGTGGGTTAGAGATATGGGGCCACATTTGACATTTCTTAAGAAGACATTACAAAATTTAGTGACAAATTAATATAAGGGATGAAAGAAGCAATTGAATGATTTCTTACTTGTTGATTCTAAGGGAGTCGATGACAAGGGATATGGTGGAGAAAAGGGAAAAAATAATGAGTTTTGAGTACAGTTTCTATCTTTTTTTTTTTTTTTTGTGAGAAGGACATTGGGTGAAATATGCCTATGTATTTCCTTACATTTATCAAAAACCAAAAAAACAAAACCAAACTCACTGCCATCAAGTCAATTCTGACTCATCGCAACTCCTCCTTGGGTTTCTGAGGCAGTGTCACTATGGAAGTAGATTGCCCAGTCTTCCTTTCGAGGAGTGGCTGGTGGATTTGAACCACCAGCCTTCTGGTTAGCAGTTAAATGCCTTAGGTGTTACGTCACCAGAGCTCCTGCATTTATCAAGGAGTTTTAAATTATTTTAATGAATATTTAGAAACCTATCTGGGCACAGAACACTTAACTGTGCAGAGGTTATGAGATGAGAGCCATCAGCAATGGAAGAGTTAATCAGTGCCCTTCAAATAATTTATCAATAGTAGCATGAAAGAAACTCATAACTACAGCCTTGAAAATATTAAATTGATCATAACTAAAATATTTTTGCTGAATACAAAAGGGTGGAGAAAATTTGAGGTACTTGAGAAGTGAGTAAAAAAATGAGGTTCTGTTATCTTCACTGTTCTCTTTTTAAATTTAATATTGCTACTGGCCAAATTTATGTATAAAAAGATAACTGTATAAACCATTATTGCAGTCAATTTCCAAGGCTAAAGTTGGAGGGACAATGTCCCTGTCATTTGTTGCCAAGGAGCCTGCACTTCCAGTTTTGTAATTATTTCAAAGTGAAAGGTGAGGAGAAATGTTCCTTACAGTTTATTCAGCTGGGAATGTCAGTATTGGTAATCTCAGTCGCTATGGTATTTGAGCCTGTTGGCTCTGAAAGGATTTACTCTTTAGCACAAAGAAAGAGCAGAATGGCTGTGGCAAAGATGAAAAGAAATGAGATTTAGAAAAAGTGGATTTCTGTGTCCACAAAAGAGCTTTTTATTCAAGGAAGATTTAATAGGAATTAGTAGTATTGTTTTCACATAAAGGGCTAGATTAACATAGTCTGATGGAAGGTCGATGAATTATAGTTTAAAAATTTATACTTCTCTCTTCACCATTTGGTGAGTAAAAAAAAAATCAGGGATTGGTATAAGGCTATTTCTTGTGTTATCAAAATGATTTTATTTTACATTTATAAGCATAGATAGAGGTTTAGTCTAAATATTTTACTTAGAAGGATTCTTTTGTGTGCCTGAGAATGGTGCAAGAGAGCAGGTCAACCCAGGCACTAAGAAACTAGAAGTATCTTTCTTTTTATGATTTCATTTGAGGCTGAAATCTGCTTCCTCATTATTTGACCACAACTTCTGAAAATGATGGCAGAAGGCAAGCTTTTTTTGGGGATCATTTCATATATGCTAAGAAAATTACAGTGAACAAGAAATTACAATCTCACCTCTCTAGGAGTTTTCAGACTTAGGGAAAATCAATGCCCTTAGAAATAAATGGGTCTTTACTCCTGTGGCTTCCAGACAAACAAAAGACAGGCATATGAGCTGAACATTTGTATTAGATAGATACACTCCTTGGAGAGAACAATCATGAGAGAATAGAAGGGCTATGTATGCACAGGGAGATAGCTCAGGGGGCAGGTGTGCATGGAGGGAAGGACACAGGGAAGAGGTAACTATGGGGAGGAAGTGAGAGGGGAACTGTTGCATTGTGGGAAATTGTAGTCATGAGACAAAGGGTATGTGAGCTGCTGTATGGAAAGTGAATGTGCTCTGTAAACTTTCACCCAAATCACAATTTAGAGAGAGAGAGAGAGAGAGAAAGAGGGAGAGAGAGAAGGAAATAAACGGGTCTTATTTTTATTTTATGCTTAAAGTCTTGGAGGTGGGATTTTAGATATCTATCCATCCCACTAATTTTTGTAAGTGAGAAAGCTATGATTTTAAGTCCTATATTTTCCACAAATACCACAGTCACATAATAATGCGCACATGCATATAATGTGCATGGTGCACATAGGAAACTAATGTGTGAGGGGGTTGTGTGGTTTGAAAAAACTGTGTAATACATGTGTTACTTTAATTAAAATACCATAAGCTGCCCAAGGTATCATAACTAGTTCACAGCAAAGTTAAAACAATTTACTTTAAGTCTGATATACTTTCTGGGAAACCACACAAATCACTTGGAGCACAACAGAGGAAAAATGAAGACACGGGGCAGAAAGCAAGTGTGTCAGTAGGGCCATTCTTCTACCGTTAGAGTTTTTGGACTTTTAAAAGTTAATATAAATCAGATTTCAAATACTCAATGGAAGCCAGACTTTCTGGAGCCATTGAGCCTCAGTGAACCACCAAAACTATCACCCTAAGATGATCTTTAAATTGAAACTATCGCTTGAAATTTCTTTGAACCAAAAAAAAAAAATAGTTTATCTTAATCATTAAAATATATGCACCTTGAACATTGTGCTCTTTTAAGTAATTATCTATATGAGATCAAGGTGTAGCAGGCAAGACACACCCCTAGAGCCAGGAAGAGAAGGGAATGCCAGGGATGAAAAAAAGCTGCAGGAGTCAGATAAGGGGCGGCAGGCAGGATCCAGCAACAAGATCCAGGTAGGAATTAGGTAAGGGGAGGGAGGAGCAGTTTCCAACAGCTAAGGGAGACAAACTTGCCTGTCAGTTTGTCATACTATGTAGGCTTAAACATTGCTATGAGGCTTGAGGCTGTGCCACTGTGTTTCAATCACCAGCAGGGTTGCACATGGTGCACAGGCTTTGTAACAGTTTACAGACTGAGACAGACTAGGAAGAAGGAGGAGGCCATCCACGTCTCAAAGATTTGGCCAGGGAAAACCTTATGAATAGCAGAGAAACACTGTCTGATATATTACTGGGCAACTTTATGAGTAGCCTGGAAACATTGTCCAATCCAGTGCAGGAAGATAAGCCCCTTAGGTCAGAAGGCACTCAGAATATGACATGGAAAGAGCTGCCTCGTCAGAGTAGAACCAACTTTAATGATATGGATAAAGTAAAGCTTTCGGGACCTCCATGTGCTGTTGTGGCACGACTCAAACTGAGGAGAAACAGCTGCAGACATCCATTAATAATAGGAACATGGAATGTACAAAGTATGAATCTAGGAAAATTGGAAGTTGTCAAAAATGAAAGATTGATATCCTAGGCATTAGTGAACTGAAATGGACTGTTTTGGGCCATTTTGAATCAGACAACCATATGATCTACTATGCTGGGAATGACAATTTGAAGAGGAATGGTATGGCATTCATCATCACAAAGGATGTTTCAAGATCTGTCCTGAAGTACAAAATTGTCAGTGATAGGATAATATCCATATGCCTACAAGGAAGACCAATTAATATGACTATTATTCATGTTTTTGCACCAACCACCAAAGCCAAAGATGAGGAAATTGAAGAGTTTTATCAACTTCTGCAGTCTGAAATTGACCAAATATGCAATCAAGATGTGTTAATTATCACTGGTGACTGGAATGCAAAAGTTGGAAACAAACAAGAATCACAGGTCATTGGAAAATTTGGCCTTGGTGAGAGAGATAATGCTGGAGATTACATGAAGGATTTGGAAGACCAATGACTTATTCATTGCAAATACTTTTTTTCAACAACACAAACAATGGCTATACACGTGGACTTCACCAGATGGAATACACAGGAATCAGACTGACTACATGTGTGGCAAGAGATGATGGAAAAGCTCCATATCTTCAGCCAAAACCAGGCCAAGAGCTGATTGTGGAACAGACCATGAACTGCTCATATGCAGGTTAAACTTGAAGTTGAAGACAATTAAAACAAGTCCACGAGAGCCAAAATATGATCTTGAATATATCCTTCCTGGATATAAAGAATCTAAAGGTATATAGGATATATAAAGGATCTAAAGAATAGATTTGATGCATTGAACACCAGTGATCAAAAGCCAGAAGAATTGTGGGATGACATCAAGAACATCAATCATGAAGAAAGCATGAGGTCATTAAAAACAAGAGAAAGAAAGAAAAGACCAAGATGGATTTCAGAAGAGACTCTGAAACTTGCCCTTGAGTAGAGAGGGTGGCTAAAGCAAATGGAAGAAATGACAAGATAAAAGATCTGAACAGAAGATTTCAAAGAGCAGCTCAAGCAGACAGTGCCACTTACTATAATGAAATGTGTAAAGACCTGGAGTTAGAAAACTAAAAGGGAAGAACATGCTCGGCATTTCTCAAGCTGAAAGAACTGAGGAAAAAATTGAAGTCTTGAGTTGCAATATTGGAAGATTGTATGGACAAAATATTGAATGATGCAGGAAGCATCAAAAGAAGATGGAAGGAATACACAGGGTCACTGTACCAAAAAGAACTGGTCAATCTCATCCATTTCAGGAGGTGGCATATGTTCAAGAACTGATGGTACTAAAGGAAGAAGTCAAGCCTGCACTTAAGGAACTGGCAAACAACAAGGCTCCAGGAAGTGATGGAATACACATTGAGATGTTTCAACAAATGGATGCCCCATTGGAGGCACTCACTCGGCTATGCCAAGAGATTTGGAAGACAGCTACCTGCCCAACTGACTGGAAGAGATCCATATTTGTACCCATTCCAAAGAAAGGTGACCCCACAGAATGTGGAAATTGTTGAACAATATCATTATTATCAATCACATGCAAGTAAAATCTTACTGAAGATAACTCAAAAACGGTTGCAGCAGTATATTGACAGAGAACTTCCAGAGGTGCAAGATGGATTCAGAAGAGGATGTGGAACGAGTCTCTTCTGACATCCATTTATACCTTTATCATTTTAAAGGATAATTATATATATAGGTGCCCTGGTGGCACAATTGTTTAACTACTTAGCTGCTATCCAAAAGATTGGTGGTTCAAACCCAACAGTCACTCCATAGGAGAAAGATGTGACAGTGTACTCACTTCTATAAAGATGTACAGCCTTGGAAACTCTATCAGGCTGTTGTTGTTGTTGTTATGTGCCATCAAGTCAGACCCGACTCATAGTGGCCCCTCCTTGGGTTTCTGAGGCGGTATCACTACAGAAGTAGATTGCCCAACCTTCCTTCCAAGGAGTGGCTGGTGGGTTTGAACCGCCAACCTTCTGGTTAGTAGTCAAGTGCCTTAGGCTACCAGAGCTCTATCAGGCAGTTCTCCTCTATTTTGTAGGGTCACTATGAGTCAGCATCCACTCGATGACAGTGGCTTTTTTTTTTTTTTTTTTTTGTACTGTTCTCCAGGGAAGTTCTAGATAGAGGCTGCAGTGCTATCACTGTCCATTTTCGAGTGGTGCCTGCATATTGTGCAGAATCATTTGTAAAGCAGGCATGAATTTTCTCCCCCTCGGTCAATTGAGCATAAGGAACTTCGCATGAAGCCATAGGTGCAGACTAAGAAAGGGAAGGTGATGGAGACCATGGGCATTTGGGCCACTTCCTCATGCCACTTATTTGTGCCTTCAGTTCCTACTCAAGCCCAAACTCATATATATCACTTCCATTTAATGATGGAGTGCTGCTGTGCACATCCAAATTTATGACTCTGTGGGTCAGACAACATCTTATTTATGATGGGCAGCTCAGCCTACACTGTGACTTGGCCCAAGGTTAAGTGTTCAGCTTCTCCTGAAACCTAGCCACAAGCCAAAAGCTGTTTCTCAGAAGGAGAGCAGTTATCTGCAGAGGATGGCAGGGCTTTACTCAAAAATTCTAAAGATCTGTGCTGTTATTCACTAATAAGGGCCTGCCAAAAACTCCAAACAGCATCTCTATCTGTTACTGACACTTCAAGCACCTTTGGATCAGCTGGATTACATGGCCCAAGTGGCAGAGTAGCTTGCGTCGCAGCCTGAACCTGTTGCAGAGGCTTCTCTTGTTCTGGGCCCCACTCAAACTTTGCAGCTTTATGAATCACTTGGTAAATAGGCTGGAGTAGCACATTCAAGTGAAGGATGTGTTGCCTCTAAAAGCCAAAGAGGTCTACTAGGTCTTGTGCCTCCTTTTAAATTATAGGAGGAGGCAGATTTAACAATTTATCCTTCACTCTAGAAAGAATATCTCAACATGCCTCACACAACTGGATGCCTAGAAATTTCACTGAGGTAGAAGGCTTCTGAAATTTTGTTAGAATAATTTCCCATACTTTAACATACCAGTGTCTTACCAATAAATCTGGAGTCATTGATACTTCTTCCTTACTAGGTCCAATCAACATGTCTTCAGGTAATGGACCAGTGTAACATCTTGTGAAGGGAAAGATGATCAAGGTCCTTGTGGATTAAATTATGACATAGGGCTAGAGAGTTGATATACACCAAACATAGGGCAGTGCAGGTGTATTTCAAGCCTTGCCAACTGAAGGCAAATTGCTTCTGGTGTTCCCTTGAGACAAGTATGGAGAAAAATTCATTAGCCAGCTCAATAGCTGCATACCAGGTATCAGGAGATGTGTTAATTTCCTTAAGCAGTGAAACGGTATCTGAAACAGCAGCTGCAATTGGAGTCACCACCTGATTAAGTACTATACCATCTGTTTTTTGCACAGGTCAAATAGGTATGTTGAACAGGGATGTGGTGAGAATCACCACCCTTGTATCTTTCAGGTCCTTGATGGTGACAGTCCTCCCAGAAATGCAAAATGCTTTGGATTACTGTTTTCCTAGGTAGAAGAAAGGAGCTCTGATGGTGCAGTGGTTAAAGCATTTGGCTGTTAACCAGAAGGTTGGTGGTTCAAACTCACCAGCATGGAAGAAAGATGAAGCACTCTCCTGCCGTAAAGATTTACAGGCTTGGAAAGCCTCTGGGGGCAGTTCTATGCTGTCCTATAGGGTTGCTGATGGCATTGAGTTTGGTTGTTGGTTTTCGGTAGAGGAAGTTCTAATGGCTTCCACTTGGCTTTTTCTATCATAATAGCTTTTATTCAACATGTTCATCATTTTCTTGTAAAGCTTTGTCAGAGCACATTTAACATCCACATTTCTAGCAACATTCTGTTACTGGTGTCATATACACTTTTTAAGATGATAGAAAATTTCTCCATAATTCTCCTCACTTCCCTCTGCACAATTCAGGAGGCTATAAGTCCAAATTAAGGGAGCCAGCTGCCCTAGGGAAAGGCTTTCTTTCTCTGTTGGCTCTGTGGGAAGGTACTTGTCTCTTTTCAACACCTGTGGGATGAGTAGTCCTTAGAGATCTCTATGTCTTGCCATCAATCTTCCCCCTGGGTCTAGGAGGTTCTCAGTGTAAGGATCCTAGGTCTAAAGGACATGTTCAGTCCTTGCTCTTCTTTCTTGGTGGTAGTCAGATCCCTTCTCTTTGCTTGCTTCTCTCTCCTTTTATCTCTTGTAAGATAAAAGGGGTGACTCAAGCAAAGGTGTAACTTGAGTAAGGATAGGACTTGAGTCGTGCCCTCTTGTAAGGCTGTGACTCAAGATACAACCCACTCTAATCCTGTCTTATTAACATATAGAGGTTAGGATAAAATGGAATATAATCACATCAGATCACAAAATGGAGGACAACCACTATATGGGGAATCATGGCTAGCCAAGTTGACACATAACATTAACTAACCATCACAGCTCCATAGGATTTTCAGTGGCTGTGGTGTTTCAGAAGTAGATCACCAGGCCTCTCTTCCAAGGAGCCTCTACGTGGAATAAAACTAACCTTTCAGTTAATAGTCGAGTGTGCCAACCATTTGCACCACCCAGGGATGGATAGATGGCTGGCTGGTTGGCTGGCTGGATACATGGATGTATCTATTTATCTATCTATCCATCCATCCATCCATCTATGTATTTATCTGTCCATCCATCCATCTCTATCATTTTTACACACACACACACATATGGCAGCCATTCACAAGCTTCTGGGTGCCTCAGAATCTTCTGGGGGAGGGGAGCCACTAAAACACAGATTTCTGGGCGCCACCCCTGGAATTTCTGTTTCAATAGGTCTACGGTAAATTCTGAGAACTTGCCTTTCTAATAATGCTGAGGACCATTGATCTAGGATAATAATTTTAAAAAGAAATCAGCATGCTTATTGCTGACATTTTGGGGTACATGGCCAGGAAGCAGGGAGTGGATTAAATTAGATTGTAGTTGCAGGAGTCCAAAGAGAAAGAATAACCAGCTGTTACCAAGCCAGAATTTTCAAGCATGCAGCAGGAGAACTGGCTTGAAAGCTAGGCTTCATTGACAAGGAAAAGGATTTTGTAAATTCTTTTATATTTGCCTTTAATATCAGAAGAGACAAGCCTGGAAAATCTGATTATGGAATGTATTTTTATTTTTTATTATAGTGTTTTATATATGAAATGTCTTGTCAGCATAAGAACATAAACAAGGTAAAAGCTGGTCCTTTTCACATTGATGGATGGTAGATGGGAAAGCAGACTATGAGATGTGTGCCTTTTTCTAGGCTAAAGTCTTGGTGGGTGAGGTCAAAGACAGAGGGTCTCCTGCCCTAGTTCTCATTGTACCCTGGAAGGACATAAACTCAGAAGTCTGTGGCAGCATTAGTGACTCAACATGTTCGGACAGAGGCAGGATCTCAGTTTAGGAGTCCTGAGTTTCCCTTAGATCCTATATAGTGGTAAACGGGTCCAGAAATTCTGTTGTGTCCTAGGAAGGGATGGGTAAGGTAGCTGAAGATGCTGATTGTGGGCTTATCTGAAGCGTTCTTGTAACGGAGACCAAGTCCACAGCCAATGGTTGTAGTGTGGATACCTGCACCACAGGCAAAATGGGAGTCCCAGTGTACCTTGAAGAAGACCACAGTTCTCAGTGAGAACTGAAGTGGGTCCCAGTTCAGTAAAGATGATGACCAGTGCTCACTTGGAGCATTTCTGCAATCCAAGAGAACACTGTATGTAGCCGTTTGCAGCAGCAGATGCCCATAGAATGATCAGTGAAGGGACTAGTCACACTTAGCTAGTCAGGGAGCAGCAAGACTAGCCACTCTGTTGCAAAGATCAGCTAAGATCCTGAGAATAACTTGTGAATGTGAGAATCCTATTTGTCCTTGATTGTCATCACAGCACAAAAGCTACATTTTTCTCTTACACACCTATTTACATTCTTGAAGACCTCAGAACTTGAAACTGAGATTTACTAGGGTCCTTTAAGCAGACTCTAAGTTAAATTACTGGCTTCAACAGAGGTTACCAGATAGGATTAGTGTTTTCTCCACACACACACCCTCTCATCTGCTCCTACACAGTTACGAAGAAATAAAGAAGCTTTCTTTATGCAACTGATGGTAGAATTGTTGGCCTGTATACTGGGAAAATCCAAGAGTTTTAGACATTGTTACATTGAGAGATTCAAAGAATGTCTTCATGATTCTCTTTTCTTCCCTCAGGTTTTTGTTATTCTGTGTTTGTTTTATTTATTTTGTTGTTTTTCATTGCTTTCAAGTCAGCTCTGAGTAATGGTGAACTTATGTACAGCATAATGAAATGTTGCCTGGCCCTGAGCCATCCTGATGGCCATTTTGCATGTTTGAGTCCCTTGTTGTGGCCATTGTATACTGCCTTCCAGCCTAGGGGGCTCATCTTCCAGCACTATATTGGATAAGATTCTGTCATGATCCAGAGGGTTTTCATTGGCTAATTTTCAGAAGTAGATAGCCCAGCCTTTCTTCTTAGTCTGTCTCAGTTTAGAAGTTTCAAGGAAATGTGTTCACCTTAGCTGACCCTAGTGCTATTTGAAATACCAATGACATATCTTCCAGCATCATAGCAACATGCAAGCCACCATAGTATGACACAATGACAGATGAGTAGATGGCTTTATTTTTAAGCAGGATTTAGCATGTGCTGGTAAAGAAAGTCACAAGTAGCTCCTTATTCTTAGTGATATCCTGACATTCCAATCAACCCTCCAGAAAGGACTTTGAATCTCCTACATCACATGCTTTCTCATATGGTGGAAAGAGGTAGAGTTATGTGATATACATCCTCACTATGTGGAGGAGGAGCCTTTTCTGAAAGGGAAAAAGACGAGGCTGAGAAATGTAATAGCTATTCATATATCATATCATATCATATCATAGTGATTTAAAACCCTATTTTGATCATGATTCTGCCTGATGCCTGGAAGGAAACAAAGTATGAATAATAATGAGCAAGAGTCTCGGCATCATTCGCTTATGTTCTTCTGGAACTTGGAATATGTGAAAGGCTTGTTAAAGGAGTTTGAGGAACTGAGATCCCAATACATGTGACATTACATAATTTTGAGTGCAAAGGAACAGTATCCTTTGTTAGGAAAATACTTGAGACAAGATGCCATTAGATTCATTTGAGTGTCTTTTACGTCCTCCATGCCCTTCCTCATTTGGTTACTAATTTATCCTTTAAGATTCACTTCAGGCAGCTTCTCTTCCAGGAAGCCCTCCCATATAAAGTAAGTGTTTTCCCATGGTTCTCAGAGTATTCCTATGAATAAGATGATCATATAATATATTGTCTGACCAGGACACACTTGAGATTGAAATTATTAATGCTAATTTTTTAAATTATGGTAGAACAACAAGGGTAAACTAGAGTTGTCTCAGGCAATGGAATAAGTAGTCTTTCTACCTGTGGATGCCCATCTGTGGTAGTTGTTTACTTGACTATTTTTCTAACCAGTTGCACAGTGGTTAAAGCAATTGGCTTCTAACTGAAAGGTCTACAGTTCACACCCATCAGCTGCTCTGTGGGAAAAAGATGTGGTAGTCTGCTTCAGTAAAGAGTTGTTGTTGTTATTTGCCCTCCAGTGGGACCTGACTCATAGGGTTTACGAGGTAGTATCACTATGGAAGTAAATTGCCCAACCTTCCTTCCGAGGAGTGGCTGATGGGTTTGAACCACCAGCCTTCTGGTTAGCAGTCAAGTACCTTAGGCACTACGCTTCCAGAGCTCCCACCTTGGAAGTCCTATGGGGTCATTCTACTGTGTCCTGTGTCCTGTAGTGTTGCTGTGTCAGAATCAACTCAAAGACAGTGGATTTTTCTTTTTTGTTATTTCCTCTAAGGAGATTGAGCTATTTGATGATGGAGGTTGTTATCTCTTATTCCAAGTGTTGGGCACATTGTGTTTGGTAAGTGCTTGTTTAATGTTTAACAAAGAAGCTCCACCTAGTCCTTGAGGGCGGGTAGATTTATTTAGTCTCTTTAGAGCTAGAGAGTTAATACATGTTTCAGGTACTTTGATCATTTCTCTTCTGTTTATCTTTGGATGTTAGCATAGATATTTATTTTTTAAAGGTCTTCCTTCTGTATCTAACATGGATGAGGCTAATGAAATGAGTCTACTTTGCTGAAAAAGGGAATCAGGCTGCTTCAATCATACCCATTGTCACTGAGTATTTAGATCCAGTAGCTAACTCCTCTTTTAGCTTTATTTGAAAATTCTTACTTCATATATATCACACTATAAACCAACAGCCTAAACATAGTCATAGCTTAATTTATTTTGCTTTTTTATGGCAACTTTGTATATAAATGCATTTCAAAATATAATCGTCTAAACTGGCGGATACTCATAATCATTTAGAAGTGATCAAAAAAAGTTGTCAAATACTTGTAATTATATAAATTGTCACTCAAATTACAGGAAGCTTAGAAAAGCTTTATTGCTGTTTAGTTTTGTTTGAATTCTCCTGAGTGTGCTATTAAGAGCGTTGATAAATCAAGAGGGCTGGAAGGTGGAAATGGTCATAATGCTTAAGTTATGTTGCACTTAAATCCATTTAATTTACTATTTTCACCAACATGGTGTTCTTTTGTAAGAAACATTTAAAAAAAAAATCATTTTGTTCTGTGTTTTCCTTTCCAGAACTTAAAAAATATATCCCTGCATTCTTTTGTATTTCTCATTCTTTGGTTTTCTTCCAATGCATGTATATAATTATGTGTTCATGTTGTCATGGTGATTCAGGGCTAGAACTGTGAGACTGTTGTAATCACTTGCCTAAGCCTAAAACCCAGTTGTCCAGTCCAGCTCAATCAGCAACATGATTGTAGATGGTCAGCGTATTCTTTGCTGTGAATTAATCTGTTCTTTGGCAATTCATGAAAATATTTCTTTAACTTCCAGGATTTATTTATTCAGTATATATCAGCAAGTTGTATAACGGAATTTAAACATTTAGTTCCTCAGCTTCTTATATTTAAATTTCATTGTGATCATCATTTCTTAAAAAGTCATATTAAGTCAGATGGCAGTTTTCTTCCCAGCTGTTCTATGTCCCCCGTAAGCATATCATTTCTTTCAAAAGAATATAGAATACAGATTTTTAAACTTACAAAGTAATACACAAGCATTTTAAATATGCAAGTAATGTATAAAACCATAAAAATTAAGTTTTTTTTCACTCTTACCACTCTGTCCTCAATCATACCCATTGTCATTGAGTAGCCTTGATGGAAACAGATTGCCACATCTTTCTCCTGTACAGTGGCTGGTTGGTTCGAACTGCCAACCGTTTCATTAGCAGCTGAGCACTTAACTACTGTGATACCCTTAAAAGTTGTATCTAGCTTCACAACTTTTCTTTTAGGACAGCATGGATTGACTTTACCTATTGTTTGTCACATGTTTTTTTTTAATTTAGTATTTCACTCAGGGTTTTTCATGTCACTGCATGTCAGTCTACTTTATCCTTTTTAACATCTGCATAATATTCTATTGTACAGAAGTAGTCTAATATCTTTAATAAATCCTTTAATGCTGAACTTTATGGCGTTTCCTACTTTTCCAGTTATAAATTATGGATATTGAGTACACACACACACATTTTACTTTTATGTGCATTTATGTGGAAAATACCCTTAATCACATTTACCACTGTACTCAATTATATAAATCATCTATATATGCCCTATCCCTTCTCCAAATCCTTCAGTGATTCCTTGGATTTCAGAAGAATAATCAGTATTTCTCACCACCTCCCAGGCTAGTGTGCCCCACCTTCCTCTCCAAACTCTTCTTGGCCTCTCCCCACCTGCATCGTAAAGTATTTGAGAAATCTTGCCCATGTGAAGATCATTTACATTTTTTCTAATGTCTTCTCCCTTGCTGCACACCATCAACCAGCTGTAAGCCCTCTATTAACTCCCACTCTTGGTATAACCTTTGCATTGACTGAAACTTGTGTCTTTCTTGAAGCACTTGTACCTTTCTACCACCTATGATAAATATATGTATCTTCAGCACACATCAAATTATGAGCTCTTGCAGGTCTCAGGGTGTGTAATATCTCTCTCTCTCTCTCCTCCACAGGGCCTTATTTAGTGTCTGGAACATTGAAGTTGGTTAATACATAATTGTTTTGGTTGAATATAGGCTGACTGATTGCTTGACCCACTGAATGATGACTATGAGCTTGCTAAGTAATATTACTATATTTCAGGCAATTGTCTCACATCACTAATATTAGTGGTATTACAATACTGTGATATCTTTTTTAGTATAAAAAATTCAAAATTGTGAACTTTAACATAATATAGAAAATGTACAGTTTAATGCATAATTAAAAAACAAGTACCCATGTAAGCTACCACCCAGGTCAAGAAATTGAGCACAACAGCACTCTAGAAGCTTCCTGAGTTGCTTGCTCATCACAACTCTTTCTTCACCACAGCAATGGCCACTGCTCTAAATTTTGTGAAAATTATTTGTATGTTTCCTTTAGAATTTTCCAATTATATGTGTCTCTTAGTTTTGGCTGTTTTTTGAATTTTACATAAATGGAGTAATTCTATATTCTTTTGTATCTGGCTTCTTTTACTCAACATTATGCTTGTGAGACTCACCAATATGGATGTCTGTATCTATGTAGTACTCTATTGTATGAATATGTCACAATTTATTTGTCATTATACTATTAGTGGAAATTTGGCTGCTTCTAGCTTGAGGATACAAAAAACAATGTTTTTCTGAATGTCTATGTGGAGTTTTCTTTAGGGTATATTTAGCATAGTGCCTAAGACACTTGACTGCTAACCAGAAGGCTGACGGTTCAAGCTCACCAGCCACTCCTCGGAAGGAAGGTTGGATAATCTTCTGTAGTGATACCGCCTCAGAAACCCAAGGAGGGGTCGCTATGAGTCGGGGCCAACTTGAAGGCAAAATAACAACAGCAACATCCAAAATAGAAACAATTGAAAATATCTTCAACTTTATTCAATAGAGCTAAACTATCTCCTTAAGTAGTGTTACTTTACACTGTCACCAGCAGTATACAAGTGTTCCTTTTGTTCCACAACCCCACCAACATTTGTTATTCTCAGATTTAACTGTAGCTAATCTGATTGATATTAAATGAGATTTACAGAGGTTTGAATGTATATTCCCCTGATTACTAATAAGGTTGGGTACTTTTTCATATATTTATTGACCACTTGGAAATCCTCTTTTGAAAATTGAAGTATTTTCAAAATTATGTGTTTGCTGTCTTTTTTTTAAAAATTGATTTAGAGGATTTCTTTACATATATGAATTGTTTGTTGTATTGCTGTTCTTTGACATCTTTCTTTTAAAAAATGATTGAAACCCCTTTAAATCATAATTTTGATCTCCTGATATTATGACTCAAAATCAACTGGACCACAACAAGTTTGGTTTTGGACTATTATAAATGCAAGATTCAAACAAAACCATAGAAACAAATCTTAGTGAGAAAAACATAATGTTATAAAAATGGTGGAGTGAAGAGCTTAGTAATCCTTTCCCCTAAAAGCATCAATTTAATTTCAAAAAATTGTCAGAGACGAGCATTTCAAGACTGGAAATTAACCAAGGGCATACAAAAAGTGGAGAAGAGTTTATATATAAAAAGAACTATTGACCATTGTGTAAATATAGTGGGAGTTTGTGGCATTTTAACCTAGGGCTACTTTCAGTACCTTCCCCGCACCCCAGTTCCACTAGCACAGTAATTATACCAGGGTGGGGCAAGTTGTAAGTATCAATAACTTTACTGTGGTAGGAGGATAACTTAATTTAGGGCAATGTACAAAGAAACCTCACACTACTGAGTGTTATCAGAAACAGTAGTGATCTCAGTGGCTAACGGATACAGAAGGCCAACATTACAGGTAATCTGAGGTTTTGATTCTGGTTGGACCAGCAGAAGTCTAGTAGACAAGCCAGAAATGAAATAGCCATAGTCAGCTTTGATACCTTACCCCATATCCCTAGTGGGATGGAAGTCTATGTGCCTGCACATGACTATGCATACACTTAGGAGAGACTGGGGATGGCTCTTGCTATCCACATGTGTCCCACTGAGTGTTTTGTGCCTGTACAGAGGAGGAATGAGGGTGCTGAATGGAAAATGAAAACTGGGAAATACTTGTAAATTGTGTGATCTTGAATGCATTCCCCAACCCATACACAGGTCCATTGGCAAAGAGGTGCTTGAGCCCAATGTCTGACCAACCACTGACTGGCTACTAATTTATATTGACATAGGGGTGACCTGTAGGAAGCCAGAAATTTAACCTCAAAACAGTAAGTGAGCAGAAACACCAGTAGCTCTACACAATAGAGGCTCATGTAGTCCAGGGCAGAACAGAACCAAGAGTTGCTATATATATTTTCTAAAATGTTCAGTTTTCTAAAAAAATTATGAGACATGTAAAGGAACAGAAAATGTGTCCCATATTCAGGAAAAAGGCAGTCAATAGACATTGTCTATGAGGGGTCCTAGATACTGGACTTAGCATATAAATACTTCAAAGTAGTTGTTATAAATGTGTTTAGGGAACTGAAAACCAAAACCAAACCAAACTCACTGCCGTCGAGTCGATCCTAACTCATAGTGATCCCTCCTTGGGTTTCTGAGGCAGTATCTATACGGAAATAGATTGCCCAGTCTTCCTTATGAGGAGTGCCTGGTGAGTTTGAACTGCCAGCCTTCTGGTTAGCAGTCAAATGCCTTAGGCACTACGCCACCAGAGGGGCTAAAAAGAACCATATTTAAAGAGTTAAAGAAAAGTGTGACAATCTTAAACTTTCAATACTTGCACTTTTAACTACTCATTACATAGAGAATCTTAATGAAGACATAGTATATTAGTTTCCTATGGCTTCTGCAAAATGCTACAAAGTGGGTGACTTAAAATAGCAGACATTTATTCTCTCATGTTTCTGGAGGCTGGAAGTCCAAACTCAGGGTAATTAATAACAGAACCGTGGTCTCTCTGAATGAATGTTCTAGGGGAAGAATCACTCCCCCCTCCCCCACCTCCCACTTTTTAGCTTCTGGTGGTCCTTCAAGCATTCCTAGATGCATGGCAGAAAAACTCCAACCTCTGCCTCCTTTACATGCTCGTCTTCCTTCTGCTGCATCTGTCTCCACAAGTATTCTCTTGTCCCTGCTCCTTTTCCTCTTCTATGAGGACACCAGTCAAAAAGAAATGAAGAGCCACCCTATTCCAATATGACCTTGTATTAATTTAATTAACTATGTATTGGCGGAATACCCATTGAGATATTTCAACAAACAGATGCCCCATTGGAGACACTCACTCGGTTACGCCAAGAGATTTGGAAGACAGCTACCTGGCCAACTGAGTGTAAGAGATCTATATTTATACCCATTTCAAAGAAAGGTGATCCCACAGAATGTGGAAATTATAGAACAATATCATTAATATCGCATGCAAGTAAGATCTTACTGGAGATAATTCAAAAACGTTTGCAGCAGTATATTGACAGAGAACTTCCAGAGGTGCAAGCTGGATTCAGAAGAAGACGTGGAACAAGGGATATTGGCTCCAGGCAAAGAATACCAGAAAGATGTTTACTTGTGTTTTATTGACTATGCAAAGGCATTTGATTGTGTAGATCATGACAAATTATGGATAACATTGAGAAGAATGGGAATTCCCAAACATTTGATTATACTCATGAGGAACCTGTACCTTGACCAGGAGGCTGTTCTTCGAATGGAACAAGGGGACACTGCATGGTTTAAAATTAAGAAGGGAGTGTGTTTGGGTTGTATCCTTTCCCCATACTTATTCAATCTATATGCTGGGCAAATAATCTGAGAAGCTGGATTATACGAAGAAAAACGTGGCATCAGGATCAGAGGAAGAATCATCAATAACCTGAGATATGCAGATGATACAACTTTGCTTGCTGAAAGTGAGGATGATTTGAGGCACTTACTGATGAGGGTTGAAGAATACAGTCTGCAGTATGGATTATGTCTCAATATAAAGAAAACAAAAATCCTCACAACTGGACCTAAAAGCAGCATCACAATAAATGGAGAAAAGATGGAAGTTGTCAAAGACTTCTTTTCTTGGTTCTACAATCCATGCCAATGGAAGCAGGAGTCAGGACATCAGACAAGTATAACACTGGGCAAGTCAGCTGCAAAGGACCCTTTTCAAGTGCTGAGGAGCAAAGATGTCTCCTTGAGGACTAAGGTGGGCCTAACACAAGCCATGATATTTTCAAGTCCTATGCATGTGAGAGCTGGACAATGAATAATGGAGATCAAAGAAGAATTGATGCTTCTGAGTTGTGGTGTTGGTGAAGAGAGCTGAAAGTACTATGGACTGCTAAAAGAACTAACAGATCTGTCCTGGAGGAAGTGCACCCAAAAATGCTCCTTGGAAGTGAGAATGGCCAGACTTCGTCTCACCTACTTTGGTCATGTAGTCAGAAGGGATCATTCCCTGGAGAAGGATGTCATGCTTGGTAAGGTGGAGGGTCGATGAAAGAGAAGAAGGCCTTCAACGAGATGGATTGACACAGTGGCTGTGATGATGGGCTCAAGTATCGCAGGGATCATGGAGCTGGCATGGGATCAGGCAGTGTTTCATTCTGCTGTGCATGGGGTTGCTATGAGTCGGAAATGACTCAACGGCACCTAACAACAACAACTACGTATACAAAGATCTTATTTCCAAATAAGGTCACTTTCACAGGTACTGGTAGTTAAGATTTCAACATATTTTTGGGATACACAATTTAACCTGTAACACATAAAAATGTCAAAAAAGAAATAAATGGAAATTGTAGGGTTAAAAAACTGGAATAGCTCAAATAATAAAATTTGCTATGGGGGATCAACAGCAGATTTAATGTAGCAGAAGAGAGACAAGGAAAACTTGAAGACAGATAAATAAAAATTATCCAATCTGAATAATAATAAATAAAAGAACAAAGAAAAATGAAGAGTCTCAGAGATCTGTAGAACAACATCAGACATACCAACATAGATATAATGGGAGCCCCAGAAAGAGAAGAGATAAGTAAAGACAGACTAGCAAGAAGGATGTGGCCACTGAAAATTGGCCACTGAAAACCTTATGAATAGCACTGAAACATTGCCTGATATAGTGCCAGAAGATGCACCCCTCAGTTTGGAAGGCACTCAAAATACGACTTGGACATAGCTGCCTCCTCAAAGTAGTTGCTGTTTTTAAGGTGCCATTGATTCAGTTTCAACCCTATGTACAACAGAATGAAACACTACCCGGTCCTGTGCCATCCTCATAATTGTTGCCATGCTTGAACCCATCATCACAGCCACTGTATCAATCCATCTCATTGAGGGACTTCCCCTTTTTTGTTCTACTTTACCAAGTGTGCTAGTTAAGGTTATGTGTCAACTTGGCTGGGCCTGGTTTTGATTGTCTGGGCAGCTGGATGTAGTTATTTCCTGTGATGAGACTGGTAATCAACTCCATAGTGGAATCTACAGGAGCAGCTGATTAGCTTCTGCCTTAGGGATGGGGTCTCCTTCCAGTATATAAGGAGAAGTTTTAAGAAAGGTCTCTGCTGTTTTTTGGCATGCTTAGACCCCACATGTAGCTGAGTCTTCATTTAGCGGCCTGCCGTGTTTCTTGTTGATCTTAGGGACTACCTCTGGGCTTGAACTAGTGGCCTGTCATGTTGTATAATATTGTTGGGACTGTGCCATTTTTTTTATCAACCTTAGATTTGTCAGCCTCAACAGCCAGCAGCTACCTGCATTAAAAGAAGCCTCCAGCTTCAGTGGGCTGGGAGCAAGAGGCAGAGCTGAAGCCCAAGGTCGAGGGGCTTTCATCCAGTCCCTGGAGCTGGAACTTTGAACTTGGACTTCTAGCTTCCTAACTGCAAGAGAATAATCCCTGTTTGTTAATGCCATACATTTGTGGTGTGTCTGTTAGAGCATCACTAGGTAACCAAAACATCAAGCATGGTATCCTTCCCTAGGTAATGGTCTCTTTTGACAACATGACCAAAGCAGGTGAGACGAAATCTGGCCATTCTCGCTTATAAATAGCATTCTGACTTTAGTTCTTCCAAGACAGTTTTGTTTGTTCTGGCTGCCCATGGTATTTTCATTTCTGCCAACACTATAATTAAAATATATCAATTCTGTGGTCTTCTTTATTCATTGTCCAGTTCTCACATGCATATGAGGCTATTGAAAAGACCGTGGTTTGAATCAGGTACACCTTAGTCTTCAAAATGACATCTTTGCTCTTAAACATTTTAAAGAGGCCTTTGCAGCAGATTTGATGAACACAATATGTCATTTCATTTTTTTACTGCTGCTTCCATACGCAGATTGTAGATCCAAGTAAAATGAAATCTTTGACAATTTCAATCTTTTCTCCATTTATCATGATGTTGCTTATTGGTCCAGTTGTGAAGATTTTTGTTTTCTTTATGTTCAGGTTTAATCCATACTGAAGTCTATGGTCTTTGATCTTCATCAGTGCTTCAAGTCATCTTCAGTTTCAGCAAGCAAGGTTGTGTCATCTGCATATTACAGATTGATAATGAGTCTTCTTCCAAACTTGATGTCATGCTTTTCTTCACATAGTTCAACTTCTTAGATTATTTGCTCAGCATACTGATTGAATAAGTATGGTGAAAGGATACAACTGTAATGTACATCTTCCCTGATTTTAAGCCTCACAATATCCTCTAGTTCTATTTGAATGACTGCCTTATGGACTATGTACAGGTTTTGGATGAGCAAAATTAAAAGTTCTGGAATTACCATTCTTTCTATCCATAATTTGTTATGATCTACACAGTCAAATGCCTTTGCATAGTCAATAAGATACACATAAACATTTTTTCTGGTATTCTTTGCTTTCAGCTAAGACTCATCTGTTATCAGCAATGATACCACTTGTTCCACATCCTCTTCTTAATCCAGCTTGAATTTCTGGCAATTCCTTGTTGATGTACTGCTGCAACGGTTTTTGAATAATCTTCAGCAAAATTTTACTTGCATGTGATAGTAATGATATTGTTCAATAATTTCTGCATTCTGTTGGCTCTTCTTTCTTTGAGTAGGCACAAATATAAATCTCTTCCAGCTGGTTGGCCAGATAACTGTCTTCCAATTTTTTGGCATAAAAAAGTGAGCACCTCCAGTGCTGTATCCATTTGTTGAAACATCTCAATGGATATTCCATCAATTCCTGGGGCTTTTTTTTTTTCTTCCCAATTCCTTCAGTGCACCTTGAACTTCTTCCTTCAATACCTCAAAGTAGAGTCAACTTTAATGACATGGATGGAATAAAGCTTTAGTACCTTCATTTGGTGATACATCACAGCTTGAAAGGAAAAGAAACATCTATAAACATCCATTATCCATTAATTAGCAGAACATGTAATGTACAAAAGGAAAATTTGAAGTTGTTGAAAATAAATAGGAATGCATAAAGATTGATGTCTTAGGCATGAGTCAGCTGAAATAGACTAAACCAAAAAAAAAAAAAAAACCCACTGCTGTGGAGTCGGATCTGACTCATAGCGACCCCTCCTTGGGTTTCCGAGTTGGTATCACTACGGAAGTAGATTGCCCAACCTTCCTTCCAAGGAGTGGCTGGTGGATTTGGACCACCAGCCTTCTGGTTAGCAGTCACATGCCTTAGGCATTACGCCACCAGTCTTCCCTGAAATAGACTAGTATTGGTTATTTCAAGTCAGACAGATGTGGTCTACTATACCAGGAATAAAAAAATGAAGAATGAAATCACATTCGCTATCAAAAAGAACATTGAAATATCTATCCTGAAGTATAATGCTATTCAGTGATAGGATAATAAGCATATTATAAAAGAAAGACCAGTTAATATGACTATTATTCAAATTTATATACTCACCACTAAAGCCAAAGAAAATCCTTTAGGCTAAAGGAAGTGACACCAAACAGTAACTCAAATCCACAGGAAGAAATAAAGAGACCAGAAAAGGTAATCCATCTTAGAGAAAGTACAGCTAGAATGCTCCTTAGAAGTAAATATGATGAAACTTCATCTTACTTACTTTGGAAACATCATTGAGAAAGACTAATCATTGGAAAAATATATCATATTTTGTAAAGCAGAGAGTCTGTGAAAATGAGGAAAGCTTTTATGAGATGGATGGATACAAGAGTTGCAACAATGAGCTCAAATATACCAACAATTTTGAGGATGCCAAAGAACCAGGCAGTGTTTTTTCCTGTTATACATGAAGTTGTCATGAGTTGGAGGCAACTTGACAGCAGCTAACAAGAAGAAAAGGTAAATGCATAAATAAATAGAAAAGATGAAATAAATATATATTTTTGCTTTTGTTCTATTAATAGATTTAAAAGACCTAAGATTAAAAATAAAAGCAATAAAACTATATCATTGGACTTACAACATATAAAAGATGTAACATACAGGACAATATTAGCACAAGGAATAGGAAATGAAATGAAGCTATATTGGATAAACATTTTTTGTATTTTACTAGAACAAAGTTAATAGAGATCTAAAGTAAGTTGTGATAAGTTGAGATGTATATTGTAATCAGTAGAAAAGCTATTATTAAAAGCTCAAAAAATATAGTTAAAAATTAGCAAAAGAATTAAAGTGTTACACTAGTAAAGATCTACTTAATACAAAGAAGACATAGAGGAATACAGGGGCAAAATAGTCATGAACTATATAGAAAGCAAATAGCAAAACTGAAGTTTAAATCCAACCTTACCAATATACATGTGAACAAATAAAATACTCCAATCAGAAGTCAGATTGTCTGACTGGATTAAAACAAACAAAACAAAACAAAAACCACAAGATCCAACTATATATAAGCCACTTATATGAGATACCCTTTAGGGGGTTTGCTAGTCTGATAGAGCCTGGGGGAACCACTGAGACTATGGCCCCTAGCTGCCCTTCAGGTCTGGAATTGAACCCACACCTGTGACTTCCAGTCAAACAAAAAACAAGCATATGAGTTGAACATTTACCTGAGGTAGAGACACTCCTTGGAGAGATCAATCATGGGAGAAAGAAGGGCTGTTTATGCACAGGGAGACAGCTCAGGGGGCAGGAGTGCATGGAGGGATGGACACCGGGAAGAGGTAACTATCTGGAGGAAGTGGAAGGAGAGCTGCTGCATTGTGGTAAATTGTGGTCAATGTCATGAGACAAAGTGTATGTGAACTGCTGTATGGAAAGTGAATTTGCTTTGTAAATTTTCACCCAAATCACAATAAAAATAATAATAAAAAAAGAGATACCCTTTAGATTTAGACACAAATAGATTGAAATGAAATGGATTATATATATGCATATAAATCATTCAAACAGTAACCATAAGAGAGATAGCTGCTCTACTAGTATCAGACACACTAGGCTTTAAGACAAAAAATGTTAATAGAGAAAAAGGAGGACGTATTACATAATAAGAACATCAATTCATTAAGAAGATATAATATTTATAAATATATATACACCTAAAAATACATGGAGCAAAAGCCTATGGAATTTTAAGGTGAAATAGACAATGCAAAAATAACAGTTTGAAAACTTTATTACTTTGCTGTCAATAACTGACAGAAAAATCAGTGAGGATATAGAGGACTCAAACAACATTATCTTCCAGCTCAACATGATGGATTTCTAAAACACTCCATCCAATATAAGAAGAATCCTTTTCTAGTGGTATAGAACATTACCCAGAATAGTGTATCCTAGAACATGAAATAATTAGTGCATTTAAAAGGCTTGCTATCATACAAGGTTTGTTGTCCAACTACAACTGAATTGAGTTAGGAATCATAAAAGATAGAAATTTGGGGAACTCAAAAATATTTGGAAATTTAAAAATATTATTCTAAATAACCCATGGATTAAAAAAAAACACAAGGACAGTTATAAAATACTAAAAAAATGAATGAAAACAAATACATATCAAAATTTATAGGATGTAGTTAAGCAGTGTTTAAAAGGAAAGTTGTAGCTGTAAAAGGCTTTTTAAAAAGCCAGTAAATTTTTTAAATAATCTAGATTCTGCCTTAAGCAAGAAGGAAAGAAGAGCAACTATAACCCAAAGAAAATGGAAGGAAATAATAAAGATGAAAGCAGAAATCAATAAAATAAAATAAAAAATAGAGAAAATCAATGAAACCACAAGTTGCGTCTTTGTAAAGAGTAAGAAAATTGGTCAGCTAGACTGAAAAAGAAAAAAAAAAGAAGATATACATTACCAGCCATTTTAAAAATTATTTTCAGCAAAAAATCTTCACTACTGGACCAATAAGCAACATCATGATAAACAAAGAAAAGACTGAAGTTGTCAGGGATTTCATTTTACTTGAATCCACAATTAACACACTTGAAAACAGCAGTCAAGCAATCAAACAATGTGCTGCATTGGGCAAATCTGCTGCAAAAGACCTCTTTAAAATGTTAAAGAGCAAAGATGTCACTTTGAAGACAAAGTTATGCCTAAACCAAGTCACGGTATTTTCATAGGCTGGTGGCATAGTGCCTAAGGCATTTGACTGCTAACCAGAAGGCTGGCAGTTCAAACCCATGAGCCACTCCTTGGAAGGAAGACTGGACAATCTACTTCCGTAGAGATACCACCTCGGAAACCAAAGGAGGGGTCACTATGAGTCAGAATAGACTTGATGGCAGTGAGTTTGGGTTTTTTTTTTTGTTGTTGTTGTTCATAGGCATGCAAAAGCTGGACAATGAATAAGGAAAACCAAAGAAGAATTGATGCCTTTGAAGGATGGTGTTGACAAAGAACATTGACTATACCATTGATTGCCAGAAGAACAAACAAATCTGTCTTGGATGAAGTATAGCCAAAATGTAGCTTAGAAGTGAGGATGCAAGACTTTGCCTCTCCTACTGTAATTATGATGTCAGGAAGTACCAGTCCCTGGAGAAGGACATCATGGTTGGTAATGTAGAGGGTCAGTGAAAAAGAGGAAGATTCTCAATGAGATGGTTCACACAGTGGCTGCAACAGTGGGCTCAGGCATAACAATGATTGTGAGAATGACTTAGGATGGGGCAGTATTTCATTCTGTTGTACATTGGGTCACTATGACTCAGAAGTGACTTGATGGCACCTAACAACTACAACAATAACACACATTAACAAAATCACAATGAAAGAGGAGACAAAACTGCTGACCCTATAGAAATTTATAAACTACTTTATGCCAAAAAATTAGACAACAATGATGAAATATACAAATTCCAAGAAAGAAACAAATTACCAAAACTGATTAAAGAAGAAATAGAAAATGTGAATAAACCTACAACAGGTAAAAAAATTGAATTAGAAATTTAAAATCTTTTCAAAAAGGAAAGTGCAAGCCCAGATAGTTTCATTGCTTTAGTCCATCAGCAATTTAAGGAAGAAATTATATCAATTCTTTCCAAACTCTTCCAGAAAACAGAGGAAGAGGGAGAATTTTCCACATTCTTCTATGAGGTACAAAACTCTAATAACAAAATCAGACAAAAATATCCCAAGAAAAGAATATTGCAGATCAATATTTCTCATAAATATACATGTAAAACTAATAAAAAAATTAGCACACTGTCTAGAGCCCCATAAAAAGATTATTATTCTGATAAAGTAGACTTTATCCCAAAAATAGGAGGTTGGTTTAACATGCAAAAATTAATTAATGTAATCTACAGTCTCAATCGAATAAAGGACAGAAATCACATGGTTGTCTCAATAGATGTCGAAAAAGGCATTTGACAAAGTCCAATGCCTATAATAAAAACTCTTAATGAACAAGCCTGAATGTCTTTAGGGCATCTATTAAAAAAATGCTACATAAAATATCATAATTAATAATCATAATTAAGTGAAATACTGAATGATTTCCCACAAGACTAGGAATAAGCCACTTTAGAGCAATAAGGTAAGAGTGGGGAAGGAGGGAAAGAGGGAGGGAAAGGAGGGAGGGAGGGCAAGAAGAAAGAAGGAAAAGATGGAGAGAGAGAAGAACGAAGAAAGAAAAGTGAAGGGAGGAAGAAAAGAAAAATGAAAGAAAACAAAATTAAAACTGGCTTTAGTTGCAGATGACATGAAAATTAACCCATTAAAAAAACTTTACTAGAACTAATAAGCAAAGTTGCAGTATATGAGGATCATATACAAAAATCTGTTGTGGTTCTTTGTACAACAATGAACAATCAGAAAATGAAATTAGGACAACAATTTCATTCATGAGAACATCAAAAAGAATAAAGTGCTCAGGGATGAATTTAACAAAAGTACGAGTTTTCTACAAGGAAAACTATAAAGCACTGTTGAATGAAATTAAAGAGGCTCTAAATAAATGGAAAGACATTTCATGTTCATGGATTGCATTGCAGAACATTGTTAAGATGACAGTATACACCAGATTTTTCAATAGATTCAGTGTAATCCATATAAAAATTGCAACAGGCAGTGGTTGCAGAATTTGGCAAGATGATTCTAAAATTTATATGGAAATGTTGTGAATCTTTATAGAAGCAGACTGCTGCATCATTCTCCCACAGAATGCCTGGTGGGCTCTAACTACCAACCTTTTGGTTAAAAGTCGAGTGCTTAACCACTGTGCAACCAGGGCTTCCTTTACAGAAGTGCAAAGGACCCAGAATAGCTACAGTTTTGAAAAAGAAGACCAAAATTAGAGAACTTGCACTTAATGGTTTAAAAACTTACTATAAAGTTACGGTAATCAAGGCCATTTGGTATTGGCACAGGATGGACATAGATCAATGGAACAAAATTAACAGTAAAAACATAAACCCTTGTGTTGTTGTTGTTGTTAGGTGCCATCAAGTTGGCTCCAACCTACAGCAACCCTATGTACAACAGAACTAAACACTGCCTGGTCCTGTGCCAGCCTCACAGTCCTTACTTTACCTCAGCCCATCCTTGCAGTCACTATATCAATCCATATCATTGAGGGCCTTCCTCTTTTTCTCTGACCCTGCACTTTACCAAGCAGTCAAGAAGGGAATTGTCCCTTCTGAACAACATGACCAAAATAGGTGAGATGAAGTCTGGCCATTCTCACTTCCAAGGAGCATTCTGGCTGCACTTCTTCCAGGACAGATTTTGTAGTTCTTCCAGCAGTCCGTGATACTTTCAGTATTCTTTGCCAGTGCCTCAACTCAAATCCATCAACTCTTCTTCAGTCTTCCTTGTTCATTGTCCAGCTTTCACATGCATATAAGGCAATTGAAAACATCATGGCTTGGGTTAGGTGCACCTTAGTCTTCAAAGATACAGCTTTGCTCTTCAGCACTTTAGAAAGGTCTTTTGCAGCAGATTTGCCCACTGCAGTGTGTTGTCTTATTTCTTGACCGCTGCTTCCGTTGTGTTGATTTTGGAACCAAGTAATATGAAATCTCTGACAACTTTAATCTTCCCTTTATTTATTGTGATACTGCTGATTGGTCCAGTTGTGAGGATTTTTGTTTTCTTTATGTTGAGATGTAATCCATACTGCAAACTATAGTATTTAACTTTTATCAGTAAGTGCATCAAATCTTCTTCACTTTCAGCAAGCCAGGTTGTGTCATCTGCATATCTCAGGTTGTTAATGAGTCTTCCTGCAATCCTGATGCCATGTTCTTCTTCATATAGTCCAGCTTCTTGGATTATTTGCTCAGCATATAGATTGAATAAGTGTGGAGAAAGGATACAACCCTGACACATTCCCTTCCTGATTTTAAACCATGCAGTATCCCCTTGTTCTGTTCAAATGACAGCCTCCTGGTCTATGTACAGGTTCCTTATGAACACAGTAAAGTGTTCTGGAATACCCATTCTTCTCAATGTTGTTGTTGTTAGATGCCATCGAGTCATCCCCTACTCATAGCGACCCTATGCACAGCAGAATGAAACTCTACCCAGTCCCATGCCAGCTCCATGATCCTTGCTATACTTGTGCCCATCACTGCAGCCACTGTGTCAATCTAGCTTGTTGAGGGTCTTCTCCTCTTTTGTCAACCCTCCACCTTACCAAGCATGACATCCTTCTCCAGGAAATGGTCCCTTCTGACAACATGACCAAAGTACATGAGACGAAGTTTGGCCATTCTTACTTCCAAGGAGCATTCTGGCTGCACTTCCTCCAGGACAGGTTTGTTAGACCTTTTAGCAGTCCATGGTACTTTCAGCATTCTTCACCAGCACCATAACTCAAAAGCATCAACTCTTCTTCGGTCTTCCTTATTCATTGTCCAGCTCTCACATCCATATGAAGTGAATGACAATACCATGGTTTGCATCAGGCACACCTTAGTCCTCAAGGAGACATCTTTGCTCTTCAGCACCTGAAAGAGGTCCTTTGAAGCCAATTTGCCCAGTGCTATATGTTGTCTGATGTCCTGACTGCTGCTTCCACTGGCGTTATGATCCACATAGTTGAATGCCTTTGCATAGTCAGTAAAACACAAATAAACATCTTTCTGGTATTCTTTGCTTTCAGCCAAGATTCATCTGACATCAGCAATGATATCCCTTGTTCCATATCCTCTTCTGAATCCAGCTTGCATATCTGGAAGTTCCCTGTCAATATATTGCTGCAACCATTTTTTAATTATGTTCAGTAAAATTTTACTTGCATGTGATATTAATGATATCGTTTGACAATTTCCACATTCTGTTCAATCACCTTTCTTTGGAGTGGGTACAAATAAGGATTTCTTCCAGTCAGTAGTCCAGGTGGCTGATTTCCAAATTTCTTGGTGTAGATGAATAAGTTCCTCCAGTGCAGCATCCATTTGTTGAAACATCTCAGTGGGTATCCTGTCAATTCCTGTAACCTTGTTTTTCACCAATTCCTTCAGTGCAGCTTTGACTTCTTCCTTCAGTACTACTGATTCTTGATCATATGCTATCTCCTGAAATTAATGAACATCAACCAATTCTTTTTGGTACAGTGATTCTGTGTATTACTTCCATCTTCTTTAGATGTTTCCTGCATCAATCAATATTTTGCCCATTGAATCTTTCAATATTTCAGCTTGAGGCTTGAATATTTCCTTCAGTTCTTTCAGCTTGAGAAATGCTTAGTGTATTCTTTCCTTTTGTTTTTCTAACTCTGGATCTTTGCACATTTCCTTATAATAACTGACTTTGTCTTCTCGAATTACTCTTTGAAATCTTCTGTTGAGCTCTTTTATCTTACTATTTCTTCCATTTGCTTTACCTACTCTCCATTCAAGAGCAAATTTCTGAGTCTCTTGTGACATCCGTTTTTGTCTTTTCTTCCTTTCCTGTCTTTTTAATGACCTTTTGCTTTCTTCATGGATGATGTTCTTGATGTCATCCCATAATTCATCTTTTATTTTTGGTCTTTGGTTTTGAATGTGTCAAATCTGTTCTTTAGATGGTCTCTAAATTCAGGAGGTATGTAATAAAAATCATATTTTCACTTTTGTGGACTTGTTTTAATTGTCTTTAGCTTCAACTTGAACTTGCATATGGTTTATTCCACAGTCAGCTCCTGGCCTTGTTTTGGCTGAAAATAATGATCTTCTCCATCACCTCTTTCCACAGATGTAGTTGACCTGATTCCTGTGTATTCCATCTGGCAAAGTCCACATGGTTAGCCACCATTTATGTTGTTGAAAATGGTATTTGCAATGAATAGTTGTTGGTCTTGCAAAATTCTATCATGTGATCTCCAGCATTATTTCTATCACCAAGGCCATATTTTCAGACTACTGGTGATTCTTCTTTGTTTCCAATTTTTGCATTCTGGTCACCAGTAATAATCAACATATCATGATTGCATGTCTAGTCAATTTCAGACTGCAGAAGTTGGTAAAATCTTCAGTTTCCTTATCTTTGGCTTTGGTGGTTGGTGTGTAAATTTGAATAATAGTAGCATTAACTGGTCTTCTTTGTAGGCATGTGGATATTATCCTATCACTGACAGCATCATACTTCAGGATAGATCTTGGAACATTCTTTGTGACAATGAACTTGTCATTCCTGGCACAGTTGAACATATGATTATCTGATTCAAAATGGCCAAAACCAGTCCATTTCAGCTCACTAATGCCTAGGATATTTATCTTTATCCATTCAATTTCATTTTTGACAACTTTCAATTTTCCTAGATTCATACTTCATACATTCCATGTTCCAATTATTAATGGATGTTTGCAACTGTTTCTTCCTATTTTGAGCCATGCCACATCAGCAAATGGAGGTCCCAAAACTTTTACTCCATCCATGTCATGAAGGTCAACTATAATTTGAGGCAGCAGCCCTTCCCTAGTCATATTTTGAGTTCCTTCCAACCTGAGGGGCTCATCTTCTGGCACTATACTGGACAAAGTTTCAGGGCTATTCATAAAGTTTTTGGGTACTGTATCAGACAGTGTTTCACTGCTATTTATAAGGTTTTCACTGGCCAGTTCTTTGAGAAGCAGAAGACCCCTTCCTTCTTCGAGTCTGTCTTAATCTGGAAGCTCTGCTGAAACCTGTCCACCATGAGTGACCCTGCTGATATTTGAAATACCAGTGGCATAGCTTTCAGCTTCACAGCAACATGCAAACCACCACAGTATGACAAACTGATAGATGAGTAGTCTGAATTGGCAATCCTTATATTTATGGTCAATTGATTTTTGACAAAGTTACTAAGGTAATTCTGTTGAGAAGGGGTCAACTTTCTAGCAAATGGTGCTGGGACAACTGGAGATACATAAAAATTAATTCAAAATGGATTATGCTTCTAAATGTAAAAGCTAGCAATGTAAAACTTCTAGTAGATAGTATCTGTGACCTTGAGCCAAACAAATAGTTCTTAGATACAATACCAAAATCACAGCCCACAAAAGAATAAATCAATAACTTAGAGTTTTTCAACAATAAAAACTTTTAAACTTCAAACACCTTTTAAAAAATGAAATTACCCATGATACATCAGAGGGGCAGCATTTACATGAGGGAAATCTGGACAGACAGGAATCCATAGATAAGAAGGGCACAGGGACCGAGTAGTCACCAAGAGGAGAAGAGAGGAAAGGAGAGTTTTTTACAGTTGGGGATGGTAATTGGGACCATGACATCAAATGTGCATGAACTGTTGAATGTAAAACAAATCTGCTTTGTAAATTTTCACCCAAAGCACAATTTAAAAAAAAAAAAAAAGACAAGCCACAGTATGGAGCGATATTTTCAAATCATATATTTGGTAAAGATCTTGTATCCAAAATATATAAAGAACTACCAAAACTCAATAATAGGAAGAAAAGCAACCTAATTAAAACAAAAATTTTGAATGAAGATTTCACCCAAGAAGTTTTACAAATGTCTAATATGCACACATGTAATTCTCAATATCTTTAGTCGTTGTTGTTACGTGCTGTAGAGTCGGATCCGACTCAGCGACCTCTCCTTGGATTTCCAAGGCAGTATCACTACAGAAATAGATTGTCTAACCTTCCTTCTGAAGAGTAGCTGGTGGGTTTCAACTGCCAGGTTTCTAGTTAGTAGTCAAGTGCCTTAGGCACTATGCTAGCAGAGCTCCCGCTTTAGTCATTAGAAATGCAAATTGAAACAACAATAAGATACCACTGTACCTTAGCTAGATTGGATGTAATAAAAAATACTGAGAATAATAGGTGTTGATGAGGATATGGTGAGATTGATGAGAATGTGAAATGATATAGCCAATTTGATACCATCTTAAAAACTTAAGTAGAAACTTACCATATAACCCACACAATTCTACCCTAGAAATATGGAAACATGTCCACACAAGGACTTGTATGTAAGTGTTCATGGCAGCATTATTTACAGTAGCCAACACTGGAGCAATCCAAGTACCCATCAGCTGTGAATGGATAAACATAATGTGCAATATCCGTGCAATAGAATTCAGCAATAACAATGGAAGAACTACTGATACATGCTACACTATGAATGAACCTTAAAAGCATTATGCTAAGTGAAAGAAGCCAGACACAAAAGAAAACATAGTGTATAATTACATTTATATGAAATTTTCAGAAAAGTCATGTCTGTACAAACAGAAAGTGGCAAATCAGTGGTTACCTGAGCTGAGGCTGAAGTAAGGATTTACTACAAAAGGGCGTGAGAGATTCTTATGGGAGTGACAGAGATGTTTGTGGTTATAGTTGCATCATTTTATAAATTTAATAAGAATTATTGAATTGTCCTTTAAAACTTTATGGTATATAAAGTATACCTCAATAAAGCTGCTTTTGTTAATTTCAAAGAAAAAAATTTGAAGCTTATTGAAGTTCCTCGAACTTCTTAGATCTAAGAATGACATAAAAATTCCATTTCTTTATAGTTTGAATCCATTTATAATTTGAGAACAGGTAGCAATATAGAAAATTCATTGTGTGTACAAGCTGCATTTTGGGTTTGTATGTTACAAAAGCAAGGAAGGAGTTGCAATTTTGCTCTCTGAAAAGAAAATCAAGTAAGGATTAAATAGGTAATACCAGGAAAGCATGGGGACATTTACCATTATTCTTTTTTTTTTTTTTTTAGGATTTGGGTGAAGATTTACAGAGTAAATTCACTTTTCATACAGCAGTTCACATATACTTTGTCTCATGTCATAGACCAAAATTTACAATGCAGCAGCTCCCCTCCCACTTCCTCCCCACAGTTACCTCCTCCCAGTGTCCATCCCTTCATACTCTTCTGCACCCTGAGCTATCTCCCTGTGCATAAGCAGCCCTTCCTTCTCCCATGATTGTTCTCCCCAGGGCGTGTGTCTACTTGACATTTACCATTATTCTTAAATTGGCTATTTAATTTTAATCTATCCTTGGCAAGGAACATATTAGCCGTCTTGTCCAGTTGTCAAAATCCTATACTCTTGGCGATAAGGATTGCTGGGCTGGTGGCAGGATGTGTGTGTGTTGGGGATGTGGGGAATAATTGTGATTGACAAGACTGGGACACAAATCCATCATCAGCTGGATTATAATAGTACCTTAAAAGAAATTTCTTTTCTTTATTTATTTTTGTTCAGTGAATGGAAGGTATTTATTTTTCTGCTGATCAACTTTGCAAGAGGCCAGGAACATGCTCATCATGTTCTTTGGATTTGTCTTCAGGTTGCTGTTTGGCATTGGTAGGCATAACAGTGAGTTCCTTTTATCCATGGCCACTGCAGTCAATTGTAGAAATACATTTTATGTACAAAATCTTTCTGGTATATAAGACTTGAAATCTTATAATTCACTTCATGGATGTCTGTTGATAGATTTTCTTTTTATACGTTGCTATTATTGCATTATGGAACCTGACACTGTTTCTGTCCAGTAGTAGAATGAAGTGGGACTGGAAAAGGACTTACTTTTTTTTTTTTTTTTTTTTTAAATCCTCTCTAATGATGCAGGATTGAGATGAACTATCCAAAGTGAAATCTGTTATTTCAGAGCTGACATCCTTCAGCTCTGAGGCTCAACTCCTGCTGCTGCTGAATAATCAATCTCAAGAAATTTCTCTTAATAAATGACAGTATGTTATATTTATTGCAGAAAAGGTACAGTGTTTAGGAGATTAGTCTGCTCAATAAAATTTTTTAAAATTTAGTTTCATAACATGCATGCAGATAAGAAACTAGCTTGGCTCAGAGAGCTGGCTATAAAGTATGTCCTATTAAAATATTTTTTTTAACTCAATCCTGGCCATCACAATTTAAAAAATTGGCATTTTATAAACATTTTTCATTAAAGTAGTATTGCATGACCATTTAGAAAAGTAAAGTAAAAACTGAAGGTTAGTTCTAATCTTGTTCCCTAGAAGTAATTATTAGTGATTCATATAGCCTCTCTGAATTTTTAATGCACAAAAAAGTTATGTGTAATGTGTGTGTGTATATATATATATATATATATATATATATATATATATATATATATATTTAACACATTCAAGGTATAGTAGTTAAGGTTATCTGCCAGCTTGGCTGGGCCTGATTTTGAGTGGCTGAGGAGCTGGATGTAGTTATTCCCCATTATGAGACTGATAATCATCTCCATGGTAGAATCTACTGTGAGCAACTAAGTAGCTGCCTTAGAGATGTGGTCTGCTCCCAGTATATAAGAAGATACTTTGAGAAAGGTCTTGAGCTTTTTGGCACACTTGGACCCTGCATGTAGCCAAGTATTCATCTCAATGGCCTGCCATGTTGTCTGTCAATCTTGGGACTGTTAATGGACTTTAATTAGTGGCCTACCCTGTGACTTGATAATTTTGGTTACTGTGCCATTTTTTTTTTTTTGTCCATCTTGGGTTTGTCAGCCTTAGAAGCCAGCAGCTATCTGAGTTAAGAGAAGCTTCCAGCTACAGTGGGCCAGGAGCAAGAGGCAGAGCTAAAGCCCAAGGTTGAGAAGCTTTCACCCAGCCCATAGAGCTTGGCACTTTGAACTCTGATTTCTAGCCTCTAAAACTGTAAGAGAATAAAGTCCTGTTTGTTAAAGCCACCCATTTATGGTATTTTCTGTTAGAGTGGCACTAGACTGCCTGCCGCCCAAAAAAGAAGCAAACTCAGTGCTGTAGAGTCGGATCCTACTCATAGCAACCCCTCCTTGGGTTTCCGAGGTGGTATCACTACGGAAGTTGATTGCCTAACCTTCTTTCTGAGGAATGGCTTGTGGGTTTGAACTGCCAGCCTTCTGGTTAGCAGTCAAATGCCTTAGGCACTAGAGTATCAAAACACAAGGCTTATACTATAATACTATTCTGCCCCTTTTTCTTTATTTAACATATATCAGGCAAGTTTCTATATCAGTACATAAAGCTTCACTTCATTTTTAAATGCTCAGTAATAGCCGCATGCATGCAAAAATATAAAAGTTTATTCTAAGCTTGAATATTTGAAATCAGAGACTTAAGACTTGTATTATTTGTTTGTTTATTTTCTATTTCCCATGCTAGAATTTAAGCTTCATTGTTGTTGTTTGCCATCGAGTCGGCCCCGACTCATAGCGACCCCTCCTTGGGTTTCCGAGGCAGTATCATTACGGAAGTAGGATTGCCCAACCTTCCTTCAGAGGAGTGGCCGATGGGTTTGAACCGCCAGCCTTCAGGTTAGTAGTCAAGTGCCTTAGTCACTATGCTACCAGAGCTCCTTTAAGCTTCATAAGGGCAGGGAATTTGTTGGGTTTGTTCATTGTTGTATCTCCAACAAGTAAAACAGTAGTGATGGCAACAGCAACTAACATTTATTGACTGCTTACTTTTTGCATTTCATATTTGTTCTCATGAAATGCTTACAGCTTTTATTTTAGTGGTATAATTATGGGTAAATCTTGATTTTTATTTCCATTCATATCATTTGTGCATTATTTTTCCACAAAACAAGAAAAATGAAAAGGCCCGTTGTGGCAAAGGCAATGCCATATCTGTTTCTCATTGCCTGGAAGCACCTGGCTACTGTGCTCCTGGATAAACTATTAAGCAGGCTGGTGCCAGCTTCATTCTCTGAGCTGCAGTGAATAGGTGTGCTGACTTTTGCTGAAGGTAATGTACAGTACAGACAGAAGAAGGAAAAACTATCAGAGTCTTCCTGTTGTTTCCATCAAACTCCTGAAAGTGTCTGTTAGTGGATCAGGACCTAGCAGCTGGTGCCTGTTGTCGATGCTACCTCATGGTGACTCCATATGTTATAGAGCAGAACTGCTCCATTGGGTTTTCTTGGCTGTAATCTTTTAAAAAAGATTATTGTTACTGTTATTATAGTATTGTGTATGTAATAGTATTTACTGTTGCCTTTTAATCTTGGGTACCTTCCTGTGTCTTCCTTTGCCTTGGCCATGTTGTGCTTACCTCCCCTGTATTGTGTATTGCCTTTTCCTTCACCCAAGTTAATACATATTTACTGTCTAGTTAGTCATTTTTCCTCTCTTCCCTTCCCAGCCCTGTTGTTGTTATGTGCCATCGAGTCGATCCTGACTCATAGCGATGCCTCCTTGGGTTTCTGAAGTGGTATAACTACAGAAGTAGATTGTCCAACTTTCCTCCCGAGGAGTGGCTGGTGGGTTTGAACTGTCAGCCTGCTGGTTAGCAGTCAAGTGCCTTAGGCATTATGCTCTGGTAAACTTCAAAGAGTCTTTCTTTCTGTGAGTAAACCTTTTCTTGACTTTTTTAAAGTGGTGGTCTCATATAACATTCGGCCTTTTGTGATTGACTGATTTCACTCAGCATCGGGGCCCACTTGATGGCAAACAACAACAACAACAACAACAATGTCCTCTAGGTTTATCTATGCTATAAAAGGTGTTTTGCAGAGTCATCATTATTCTTTAACGTTATGTAGCATTGCATTGTGTGTATATATCGTAGTTTGTTTATCCATTCACCCTTTGATGGGCACTTAGGTTGTTTGAACTGCCAGCCTTCTGGTTATTGTAAATAACGCTGTCATGAACATGGGTGTGCATGTATCTGTTTGTTTCATAGCTCTTATTTCTCTAGAATATATATCTAGTAGTGGCATTGCTGGATCATATAGTATCTCTATTTCTAACTTTTTAATGAAGCACCATACTGTTTTTGACAGTGGTTGTACCATTTTACAATTACGTCAGCAGTATATGAGAGTTCCAATCTTCCCATACCCTTGTCAGCTATTGCTCTTTTCTGTTTTTTTGACCATTGCAATTATCTTGCTGTTTTTATTTGCATCTCTCTAATGGCTAATGAGGGAGCTCTGGTAGCATAGTGCCTAAGGCACTTGACTACTAACCAGAAGGCTGGTGGTTCAAACCCACCAGCCACTCCTCGGAAGGAAGGTTGGGCAATCTACTTGTGTAGTGATACCACCTTGGAAACACAAGGAGGGGTCGCTATGAGTCAGATCCAACTCAACGGCAGTGTGTTGCATTGCATAATGGTTAATGATGCCCATCTCTTCATTTATTTGTCGGCCACCTGAAAGAATTCTTTGATGAAGTGTCTGTTCGTGTCGTTTGCCTATTTTTTCAATTGGATTGTTTGTCTTTTTGTTGTTGAGGTGTTGACATTTTCTATAAATTTTAGTCTGATATGTCATTGTCAATTTTTTTTTTCCCAATCTGTCTGTGGGTTCTCTTTTTACTCTTTAGCAAAAGTCTTTTGATGCACATAAACATTTAATTTTTACAAAGCCTGAATTTTCTAGTGTATCTTCTTCTTTTTGTGAATTTTTAGTTATGTTTGATAGACTATTTATACCATAAATTAGGGTCCCTAAGTTTGCCACTATTGTTTCTTCCATGATCTTTAAAGTTTTAGATTTTACATTTAAATCTTTGTTCTTTCTTGATAAGTAAAACACTACTGAAGAAGAAGAACAAAGTAGGAGGCTTCATACTTCTCAATCTCAGAAACCATTATACACAGTACAACTATTAGCCACAGTAGCCAAAACAGCCTGGTACTAGTACAACAATAGCCACATAGACCAATGGAACAGAGTTGAGAATCCAGAAGTAAATCCATCCACCTATAGATAGCTGATCTTCTACAAAAGGCCAAAATCCATTAAATAGGAAAAGGATAGTCTCTTTAACAAATGGTGTTGGCAAAACTGGATATCCATTTGCCGAAAGACAGCTGTAACAGCTGAGTGTGGAAGCATGGGTCTCTGTTTCTTGTATTGTGGGGTGGCTATGGGCAGGTGGAGTGGGCATTGACCACTGTTGTTGGTCCTGTGGTACAGGATTCAGGCAGTGGCATGTAACAAGTGGATGGGGCAACAGATGTGTCATGTGTAGCTGGCTAATGGGGGTAGGATTGATGGCTCCTGCTGGATGGGGGATGGGGGGTGGTTGGGTGTGCTTACAGTAGCACTGTCGCTGTCTCTCACATAGTGGTGAGTTGTGGGTGGTGAGCTGGTGTGTGTGTGGTCATGCACTTGCTGTCCCAGGCTGGGCCAGGGAGAGGGGTGAATGGTGGGTAGGGAGTTAAGGGGAGCAGTGGGTTGGTGCTTATGGGGTCACACTGCCACTGCCTCTTGCTGAATGTGGGAAGGGGGAGGGAGCTTGGCTGGTTTGACAAATGGTGGGGCAGAGTGAGTGCCTAACAACACAACAGAGCAGCCTGCTACTGCTTGGCTGACTTGGTGGGCAGGAGGGGTGGGGCAAGTGGCTAATGTCATGCCAGAGCAGTCTTCTGTCACTCAGCTGGGCTGACAGGCTAGAGGGGCAGGGTGAGGGGCTGGCACTATGCCTGGGTGGCCTGGCACCACTTGGCAGGATTGTCCGGTGGAAGGAGGGTGGTGGTTGGGGCGAGGTGGGGGGAGTTGCAGTTGGAGTTATGTGGGAGGGAAAAGTGGGGCTCCTAACTTGGTCCCTGATTTGGGGCTGCAGAGATGGGGGAGTTTGTGCCATTGATGACCAAGATGGTAGAAGGAAGCATGTTCCTCTAGGCAAGAGCTTCTGGGCCCTTCCTGTTGGCTACAGCCAGCAACTAGGACCTTATTTCACTCTGGGTGTGTGTACACATGTGTTTTATGTGCTGTTGAGAATTCTGTAAAGTTGCCTCTGTGTCCCTCACTCAGGATTGCTTCTGTCTTTGTCTCAAGATGGCCATGCTGTGCCAAGGCAGCTGGCAGGACCCCTCCACTCCTCTTTTCATTTGCTTTTTTCAGTCAGTTTCTTCTTCTAATCAGTGTTCAATCTAGTTCTTTATCCTATCATTTAATGCTCGGGGTTCCACAATTGTCTTCTGTATCTGTTTCACTTAGATTCTTGGATCTCTACTGTGGAGGGATGGTGTAGTATGTCTGACTAAGCTGCTGTTTTGATCAGAGGTCTTACAGCAACTTTTTGAAGCATATATTATCAGTATCGTCATTTTATAGACTAGGAAACTGATACATATGGAGGTTAAGGAATTTGTCCAAGATCATTCCCTATAAAGGGGCAAATCAGCCTATGCTGTCTTGCCTGGACAAGAACTTTTAACAAATAGGCTAGACACTTTAGTCAAAGGGTTCAGGACCAAGAAGAGACAGACCTCCGGGCTCACACATTCTGATTTCAAAATGTACTATACAGCTACAGTAATAAAAGAGTGTGGTATTGGTGTAAGTATAGACACATAGACTGATGGAATAGAATTGAGAGTTCAGAAATAAACCCATATGTGTATGGCCACTTTATATTCAATATGGGTGCCAAGTTCACTCAAAGGTGAAATAGTCTCTTCAATAAATGGTGCTGGTACAACTGAATCTCTACATGCAAAAGAATGAAATTGGATCCATATCTCATACCACATATGAAAATTAGCTCAATATGTATTAAAGATGTAAATATATGAAGTAAAACCATAAAACTCTTAGAGCAAAGTTTCAAGACCTTATTTTTAGCAATGAATTCATAGATATGATACCAAACACAGGAGCAACAGAAGAAAAAGTAGATAAATTGGACATCATAAAAAATAAAAGGACTTTATGAAGAAAGTAGAAATAACAAATAGACTAGGAGAACATATTTGTAACACATGTATCTGATAAAGATTTAAATTCAGAACATGTGAAGGATATCTACAATTCTACAAAAAAAAAAAAAAAAAAAACAACAACCATACAACCCAATTAAAAAATGATTAGAATAGGCATTTCCCCAGAGAAGACAAACAAATGGCTGTGGTAGTTAAGGTTATATGTCAGCTTGACTGGGCCTGGTTGAGGGGCTGGGCAGCTGGTGGTAGTTATTCCCCATTGCGGTATAGTAAATTACTTAGTGAGGCTTTTCTACCCATAAGTCTTTGTAAACTCCATGATGGAATTTGCCATAAGCAACTGAGGAGCTCCTGATTGCTAAAGTTGTCCACCTGGGGTATTTCTGTTGGGCATGGCATTAATCAATGTTCTGGGAGGTTCCCTCTCTCTCAGGTGCTTAGAATTCTGATGTTATGATTGATTGGTTTGGCCACTCTGCTGGGCTCCAAAGGAGGTCTCCTAGAATCAGAGCTCTCTCTTTTTCTGACTGCTAGCTTAGAAAGCTAGCCACTCCTCGGAAGGAAGGTTGGGCAATCCTACTTCCGTAGTGATACTGCCTCGGAAACCCAAGGAGGGGTCGCTATGAGTCGGGGCCGACTCGACGGCACATAACAACAACAACAACAACAGCTTAGAAAGATATGCTGCTGAGAAGAACGTGTTCTTGAAAGAGACACACACTCCTGGGAAAGAGATGCAAGAGACACACATTGCTGAGAGAGACACCGAGGGACATGCACTGCTGGGAGAGAGACTGTGAGACACTGTTGGGTGAGAGACAGAAGGCTGGGAGAGAGACTGAGTGTTTTTCCTGAGCTTGAATTGTAACCTGGTGCTTCCCTAATAAACCCCATAATCTGTGAGTTCTGTGTGGCCAGAACTAACCCAGGAGAGAGATGGTGGGTGCTTTGGGTGGAACGGTTGGTGAAAGGGCTGGAGGGAGGCAGCATGTCTGGCCTTGCAGGAAAAGGCCTACTGATGGTGATTCTGTCTTCCTCTTGTGTGGTTAGAGGAGGTTAGAAGATGTGGCCTCCTTGCCTTTTTAGCACACATAATGAGACTGCCAATCACCGCGATGGTGGGATCTACCACAAGCAGCTGAGTAGCTGCTTTAGGGATGTGGTCTCCTTCCTGTATATAAGAACCAGCTTTGGGAATGGTCTCTGGCTTATGGCATGCTTGAACCCTGCATGTAGCCAAGTCGTTCATCAGCCTGCTATGCTCTGCTGATCTTGGTACTTTCAATGGACTTGAATTAATGGCCTGCCGTGTGGTTGGGTAATATTGGGACTGTGCCTTGTTACTTGTTAGTCTCAGCAGCCAGCTGCTGAGTGAAGAAAAGCCTCTAGCTTCAGTGTGCTGGGAGCAGGAGGCAGAGCTGAAGCCCAAGGTTGAGGGGCTTTCACCCAGCCCCTAGAGCCTGGCACTTTGAACTAGGACTTAAAGCCTCCAAATTGTGAGAATAAATTCCTGTTTGTTAAAGCAATCCCATTTGTGGTATATTCTTGTCAGAGCTCCACTAGGTAACCAAAACAATGGCCAATAAGCATATGAAAAGATGCTCACCATAGTAAGTCATTAGGGAAATACAAAACTAAACCACAGGGACATACCACTTGACACCCTCTGGGATGTTTATTACCAGAAAAATAGAAAATAACTAATGTTGGTGAGGATGTGGAGAAATTGGCATAGACAAGTGAGTGTTTTCATTGTTAATTTTGCTGGTTAAACATCTCAATCGGTATTCCATCAATTCTTTTTATTATTATTTTAATTTTTGCAGTGTTCCCTCCTCTCCTCTCCCACCCTTATTAACCAACAAAGAAAGTTTCCTCCCATATATAAACCTTTCCTTGACTTTTTACAATAATGAACTAATACAGTATTTGTCTTTCTGTGATTGACTTATTTCACTCAGCATGTTTTCCAAGTTCATCCATGTTATGCGGTTTTTGCAGGTTCTACGTTATTCTTTAGTGTTGCATAGTATTCCATTGTGTGTATGTACCACAGTTTGGTTATCCACTCTTCTATTGATGGGCTCCTAGGTTGTTTCCATCTTTTTGCTATTGTAAATAGTGCTGTGATGAACATGGGTGTGCATATATCTGTTTTGTCTTAGCTCTCACTTATTTAGGATATATATCTGGTAATGGGATTGCTGAATCAAATGGTATTTCTAATTCCAACTTTTTAAGGAATTGCCATACTGCTTTCCATGTGGTTATATCATTGCACAGTCCCACTAGCAGTTTATGAGAGTCCCAATCTCTTCACATCCTTGCCAGCATTTGTTATTTTTTGTCTTGTTGAACATTGCTATTAATGCTGGGGCAAGATGGTATCTCATTGTTGTTTTGATTTACATCTCTCTAATGGCTAATGACAGAAGGAAGACTGGGCAATCTAGTTCTGTAAAGATACTGCCTCAGAAACCCAAGGAGGGGTCGTTATGAGTCGGAATTGACTTGATGGCAATGAGAGAGAATGTCTAATGATCATGAACATTTCTTCATGTGTTTGTTGGCTGCCTAAATATCCTCTTTAGTGAAGTATCTTTTCCTTTCTTCTGCCCATTTTTTAAATTGGATTGTTTGTCTTTTTGATGTTGAGGTATTGGAGTTTTCTATAAATTTTAGAGAGAAGTCTCTTGTCAGATACGTTGTTGCTGAATATTTTTTCCCAATCTGTAGGTTTTCTTTTGACTCTTTTGGAGAAGTTTTTGGAAGCACATAAAAATTTAATTTTTAGAAGGTCTTATTCATCTAGTTTATGGTTGTCTGATTCAAAATGGCCAAAACCAGTCCATTTCAGCTCACTAATGCCGAGGATATCAATCTTTATGCGTTCCATTTCCTTTTTCACAACTTCCAATTTTCCTAGATTCATACTTCGTACATTCCATGTTCCGATGATTAATGGATGTCTGTGGCTGTTTCTCTTCAA
>NW_006921619.1:1665567-1668305 GCF_000298275.1 Orycteropus afer afer
CTGTGCATGGGGTCACTATGAGTCGGAAACGACTCGATGGCACTTAACAACAACAACAACATTCATCTAGTTTATCTTCTGCTGTTTGTGCATTTTGAGTTAAGCTTGACAGTCTATTTATGCCATAAATTAGGGACCCTAAATTTTCCCCTATTTTTTCCTTGAGGAACTCTATACTTTCAGGTTTCACATTTAAGTCTTCAATTCATCTGGAGTTAGTTTTTGTGTATGGTGTGAGGTACAGATCTTGTTTCATTTTTCTGCAAATGGATATCCATTTGTTAAAGAGACCATCTCTTCCCCATTTAATGGATTTCAGTTTCAGTCCTTTGTCAAAAACCAGCTGACTATAAATCGATGGATCTATTTCTGGGTGTTCAAGTCTATTCTACTGGTCTATGTGTCTGTCATTGTACCAATACCATGTCGTTTCAACTACTGTGGTTGTCGAGTAGGTTTTGAGATCCTCCATCAATTCTTGGAGCCTTGTTTTTGCCAATGCCTTCAGTGCAGCATGGACTTATTCCTTCAGTACCATCAGTTCTTGATCATATGCTACCTCCTGAAATTGTTGAACATGGACCAGTTCTTTTTGGTACAGTAACTCTGTGTATTCCTTCCATTTTCCTGCTTCTGGTGTCATTCAATATTTCCCCCTAGTATACTTCTATATTACATCTTGAGGCTTGAATTTTTTCTTCTATTCCTTTCACTTGAGAAATGCTGAGCATGTTCTTCCCTTTTGATTTTCTAACTCCAGATCTTTGCACATGTCATCATCATATTTTACTTTGTCTTCTAGAGCTGGCTTTTGAAATCTTCTGTTTCTCTTTTACTTCATCATTCTTTCCATTTGCTTTAGCTACTCTATGTTCAAGAGCAAATTGTGGAGACTCTTCTGACATCCATTTTGGTCTTTTTTCTTTCCTGTCTTTGTAATGATCTTTTGCTTTCTTCTTGTATGATGTCTTTCCACAACTCATCTGGTCATCAGCCATTAGTGTTTGGTGCATCTAATCTATTCTTGAAATGGTCTGTAAATTCAGGTGGGGCATACTCAAAGTATGCTTTGGGTCTTATGGAGTTGTTTTCATTTTCTTCAGCTTCAACTTGAGCTTGCATATGAGCAATTGATGGTGTATTCTGCAGTCTGCCCATGATGTTGTTCAAACTGATGGTATTGAGCTCTTCCATTGTCTCTTTGTACAGATGTAGTCTGTTTGATTACTGTGTATTCCATTTGACAAGGCCCATGTGTATGGTCACCAGTTATGTTGTTTAAAAAGGTATTTGCAATGAATAAGTCATTGGTCTTTACAAAATTCTATCATGTGATTTTTGGCCATCATTTCTGTCACCAATGTCATATTTTGCAACTACCAATCCTTCTTCTTTGTTTCCAGCTTTCACATTCCAGTCACCAGAAATTATCAATTCATCCTGACCACATGTTTCATTAATTTCAGCCTGTAGAAGTTGGTGACAATCTTCAATTTCTTCATCTTTACAATTAGTGTTTGGTGCTTAAATGTGAATAGTAGTATTAACTGGTTTTCCTTGTAGGTATATGGATATTTTCTGATCACTGACAGTATTGTACATCAGGATAGATCTTGAAATATTCTTTTTGATAATGAATGCCACTGAATTGTTCTTCAACTTGTCATTTCCAGCATAGTAGAGCATATAGTTGTCTGACTCAAAATGGCCAATACTGATTCATTTCAGCTTGCTAATACCTAGGATATTGATCAAGAATTCCCTTTCATTTTTGAAAACTTCTAATTTTCTTAGATTCATACTTAGTGCATTCCATGTTCTGATTATTAATGGGTGTTCACAGCCATTTCTTCTCATTTTGAGTCATGCCACATCAGCAAATGTAGGTCCCAAAAGCTTTATTCCATCTATGTCATTAAAGTTGACTCTAATTTGAACAAGTAGCCCTTCCCCATTTTTATTTTGAGTGACTTCTAACCTGAGGGGCTCATCTCTATATCAGACAATGTTTCACTGCTATTTATAATGTTTTTATGGGCCAGGTTTTTTTTAAGAAATAGATTGTTGGCTCCTTCCTCCTAGTCCATCTTAGCCTCTGAGACTAACACAGACTAGAAAGAGTTACCATATGACCCAACAATTTCATTTCTAGGTATATACCCAAAAGAGTTGAAAGCAGGGACTGAAAATAATACTTGCAAAGCTATGTCCATTGCAGTATTATTCATTATAGGCAAAAAGTAGAAACAACATAAATATCCACTGAAAGATAAATGGATAAAGAGAATGTGGTATATAGTTGGAATGGAATATTTATTCAGCAATAAAGAGAAATGAAATTCTGATACATGCCACATTAAAGATGGAATCTTGCAAACACTACACTGAGTAGAATAGATTAATCACTTATTTATGGAAAATATTTTATGATTCCACTTATGTGAAATATCTACATACAATACACAAATACACAGAGGCAAAAGTTTATTAGTGTTACCATGGGTGGGTGACAGCATTTTTAAAGTGTCTAGTTTAGTGGTTGAAAGTACAGTTTCAGTCAGTCTAGGCTCAAATCATGGCTTTGAACCTTAATAATGGTACTGAGTGTCAGTTTGTTGTGATGAACTAGTTTTGGAAATGGATGTGGTAATAGTTGTACAGCATTGTGAATGTAATTGCTGTCACTCAATTGTATGGTTAAAATGGCAACTTTCTGTTATATATACATATATATTATA
>NW_006921619.1:1675260-1681217 GCF_000298275.1 Orycteropus afer afer
CCTAAACGGACTATTCCTAAAGTTGCACGGTAATGTACCAAACAGTGTTTCTTAGCTATTCATAAGGTTTTCCTGGCCAATGGAGTTGTGTCTCTTCAAAATGTGTCAACTTGGCTAGGCCATAATTCTCAATATTATGTAATTATGCTCCATTTTGTGATCTAATGTAATAATCCTATATGTTGTAAATTTCAACCTCTATGATGTTAATGAGGAGCTCTGGTGGTGTAGTGCCTAAGGCACTTGACTGCTAACCAGAAGGCTGGTGGTTCAAACCCACCAGCCACTCCTCAGAAGGCAGATGGGACAATCTACTTCCATAGTGGTATCACCTCAGAAACCCAAGGAGAGGTTGCTGTGAGTTGGATCCCACTCGAGGGCAGTGAGTTGGGTGAGTGGGTGATGTTAATAGGGAGCTCTGGTGGTGTAGTGCCTAAGACATTTGACTGCTAACCAGGAGGCTGGCAGTTCAAACCCACCAGCCACTCCTCAGAAGGAAGGTGAGGCAATCTACTTCCATAGTGATACTGCCTCAGAAACCCAAGGAGGGGTCACTATGAGTCGAAATGGGTCCACGGTAGTGAATTCAGTTTTTGGTATGATGTTAATGAGACAGGATTAGGTTATATCTCAAATCAATCTCTTTTGGGATATAGAAGAGACTAAACAAGTGAGTAGAGAGCAAAGGGACCTGACTACCATCAAGAAGGGAGAGACTAGAATGGAATGTGTGTTCTTTGAGACCAGCATCCCTACACTGAGACCCTCCTAGACCCAGGGGAAGATTGATATCAAGACACATGGAGATCTCCAAGGAATATTGGGCCCAAGATACTGAGAGGAGACAAGGACATTCTGTCAGACCTGACAGAAAGAGAAAGCCTTCCCCTAGAGCCGATGCCTTGAATTCAGACTTCCAGCCTCCTAAATTGTGAGAGAATAGAATAAATTTCTGTTTGTGAAAGCCATCAGTGCATTTTTGTTATACCAGCACTAGAAAACTAAGATGGCGGCCAAGCACATTAGCCATTTGTACTTCCCAGAGACTCCAATTCAAACTCATGCTGGTCCCATGTGTTACACACTAGATGTGCTCCATAGAGGTTTTTGTTTTGTTTTTGGCTGAATTCTCTATGTAAACACATCACTAGCTCTTTCTTCCATGGTTGCTACTGGGTGCGTTCAAACTGCCAACCTTTAGATTAGTTGTGAAGTACAAATCATTTGTACCACTCAGAGACCTCAGTGCTATTAATACACATTGCCATTGAAACAATGCTGATTCAGAGCGACCCATAAGATTTCCAAGGTTGTAAATATTTATGGAAGTAGATTGCCTATCTTCCTCTCATGGGAGAAGCTGGTAGATTTGAACCTTCTGGTCAGTGCCTTAACCACTGTGTCACTAGTACTCCTTAGTGCTATTAATAGCCATGTGTAAGTAAAGTGTTTTGAATTTTCATGAGAAGTTTAGACTTTGATACAGTCTCAGAAATCCAAGGAGGGGTCACTGTGAGTTGGATCCAACTCCACGGCAATGAGTTTGGTTTTGGTTTAGATTTCAGACTAGTTGAAAAGTTGACTTAAACAGCTTGAGTTATGTAACTGTTTCAAAGAAATCAATTTTATTACTTTGAAGTTCATAGAGTATCTCTAAATAGACTAAGAAAATATTGCCAAGCAGAAATCCCATAGGACCTACTTTAATTGTTGATAAAGATAATTGTAATTAGCATAGCAAGTATTTGTAATTTAATGTTTGGATAAGGGTTGAAATCTTTGTGCTCTGATAGATTAAACACATCCATTTCAATATTATTTACATTATTTCCTTGGCAAGATCATTTTTTCGAATGTTGTTAAGCACTGTTGAATCTGTTCCAACTCATAGCCACTCAATATACAACAGACTAAAACACTGCCTGGTTCTGATACAAATATTAAAATGGGTAATACAAATGATACGCTGTTCTCAAATTACTCTAATTTGATACTAATGAAGTTTCAATAATAAAGTTTTCCATTTTTATAACATCTCAGTCAATATTTAAATGTGTTCAAGGCATAAACATTAAATTAATTTAATTAGCAGACTGCCTCATCTTCCTCCCACGGAGTGGCTGGTGGGTTCCAACTACCAACTTTTTGGTTAGCAGCCGAATATTTTAATCACTACACCACCAGAGCTCCTTAATATCACAGTTAACCACATATAATTGTTTTCCATGATATCTCTATGACCTGGTTTTCAAAAGATAGATAGTTGAACCAGGTGATCACACCGTCAAGTGACAATTTCAATAAAAATTTCTGGACCCAAAAGCAGAGCCAATAAACTTTGCCCTTTATAAACAAATATCTTAGCAAGATGTTGTTGTTGTTGTTAAGTGCTGTCGGGTCAGCTCCGACTCATAGTAACCCTATGTACAACAGAAGGAAACGCTGCCCAGTCTTGTGCCAGCCTCACAATGCTTGCTATACCTGAGCCCATCGTTGTAGCCACTGTGTCAATCCGTCTAGTTGAGAACCTTCCCCTTTTTTGTTGACCCTCCGCTTGTCAAAGCATGATATCCTTCTCCAGGGAATGGTCCCTTCTGACAACATAACCAAAATAGGTGAGATGAAGTCTGCCCATTCTTGCTTCCAGTGAGAATTCTGGCTGCATTTCTTCCAGGACAGATTTGTTAGTTCTTTTAGTAGTCCATGTACCTTCAGTATTCTTCGCTGACACCACAACTCAAAAGCATCAACTCTTTTTTTGTCTTCCTTATTCATTGTACAGCTTTCACATGCATATGAGGCTAGTTTGGGTTAGGTGCACCTTAGTCTTCAAAGGCACGTCTTTGCTTTTTAGCACTTTAAAGAGGTCATTTGCAACACACTTGCCCAGAGCAATAGTGGTCTGATGTCTTGACTGCTGCTTCCATGGTGTTGATTGTGGAACCAAGTAATATAAAATCTTTGACAACTTTAATCTTTTCTCTATTTGTTGTGATGCTGCTTATTGGTCCATTTGTGAGGATTTTCATTTTCTTAGTAAGACATATTACTATCTGTGATAGCTGGAGCTGTGTGTCAACTTGGCTGGACCACAATTCTGTGTGGTTTAAGCAATTGTGATGTGGGTTGTTCCAATGATGAGATCAGATGTATATGTTTTGAGCAGCCAATCCATTGAAAGGGAGTTTCCCTAGGGGTGTGGCCTGCTTCCAGTATATTTATGGACATCCTAGGAAAAGAGACACTATTCTGTGGATTGGGATTTTGTTGTGCTGCCCACAACTGTCCGTGGGCGAACAATCCACCATTCAGCCTGGAGATCTTGGATTCGTCATTAGTTGGAGTCAACAGCCAGTATACTGCCTGCCAACCTTGAGCTCCTCAGCCCCTGCAGCTGCGTGAGCTGAGAAAAGCCTTCAGCTTGATGTTTGATCCAAGAACTTTGGGCTTGCCAGCTTCTATAAGTGCATGAGCCATTTTCCTAAGATAAATTTCCCTTTCTCTCTCTATATAAGCTTTACTGGTTTTGTTTCTCTAGAGAACCCAGTCTAACACACTATCTAAATATGCCACATGCTTCCTTCACTCTGCAATCACTTTCATAATCTAGCAGCAGAAATGTAGATATGCAGTCTTTTCTGAAAGATCATTTTTACCAATGATTAGGAAGTTTTGTATTTCAATGAAAATATAGATATTTAGGAAAAAGTAGCACTGATAGCACAATGGTTAAGCATTTGGCTGCAAACCAAATGGTTGGTAATTCTTACCACCCAGAAGTTCTGAAGGAGAAAGATGTGGCAGTCAGCTTCCTTAAATATTACAGTCTAGGAAACCCTATGGGGCAGTTACACTCTGTCATATTGGGTCACTATGAGGTGGTGTCAACTTGACAGCACCTAACAATAACAGCAACAACCTTAAAGGACACCACTACTGGAAAACAATTCTCCATAGGTCCCTCTCAGTTCTCCATATCTTGCAGGCACAATACTAATTGCCTTTATTCTGGACTATCTTTTAAAAGCTGTTTGTTTGACATACACCCTTGGAAAACAAAAATAGTGTCTCCCTCCACAGCAAAGAGTAGAGTTACTCACTGTTCAGTGTAATAATGATTATGTGCCTTCTGGAGCATAGAGCATGTATTCTTGGTGCCCAGTATAGAAGATTCCGTTCCCCTAAGCGCAGGCTTTTACTATAATATACCCCATCATATGTGCAGAAGTCATCTTAGCCTTTTCATGTTGTTCTGCTGGAACTGGGCCTGGGAAGACCAGTGTAAGAAAATGCCCATATTCTGGCTACTTTTATTGCTATGAGTAATAATAAAATCCTATGTCTTCTGCCATCATTCTTGAAACTGTGGTAAGCAAACTTGTTATCTTGCAAGAAGGGTAACATCTTAGATCCATCACAGATCTTTTTTTTTAACATTTTCTTGTGATTTGGGTGAAATTTTACAATTCGTTTTACATTCAATAGTTTATACACTTTTTGTTTTGTGGCACTGAGTGCAATCCATACAGTGTGACAACTCACCTCCCACTTCCTTCCTGTGGTCACCCTTTCCCTGTGTCCTTCCTGCCTATGCATTCCTGCCTCCCTAGCTTTCTCCCTGTGCAAATGCTGCCCTTCTGATCTCCCATGGTTGATTGTTCTAAGGAGTGCATCTCCCTAGTGTAGTTGTTTAGCTTGTAGGCCTATTTTTTGGCTGAAAGTTCTTGATAGACCTCTAGATAAACTATGGAATAATACTCATATTCACTTTATAACCCACAACTCAAATGCTAGTTCAGCCTCTGAAGAACGTCATCAGTGTCATTTCTTTTTGGACAACATTAATGTTAGACACATATTTTTATATATTGAAATAAAATTTCTCTCTGTTAATTTTTACCCATTAATTTTAGTTTGATCTAAGGAGCTATATAGGACAAATCATTATCCTTTTCCAAAAGAGAACGTGTGTGTCTCCATCTGTATCTAAGTCTGTACCATGTATCTGTATTTATACTCCTCTGAAAACTCTTCTGTTGTCTCTGACTCATGACAACCTTGTATATAACAGAAAAAACATTGCCCAGACTTGTACTATCTTCATGATCATTAATATGGTTGAGTTCATTGTTTCGTTGTGTCTATTTCACTGAGGATTTCTCTCATTTTCAGTGGCCCTCTAGTTTAAAAAACTTCATTTCTTTTTCTAGATACTTGTTTTTTTGTGATGGTATGTCCAAAGTAAGTGAGTGTAACTAACTATCGCCATCCTTTTTTCTAAGGAACATTCCGGTTATATTTCTTATAAGATTGATTTGTTTATTATATTGGCAGTTGATGGATATTAAATATTCTTCACCATGAAGTCAATAATATTAATGTTATTGAAATAAGAAACTCCCTATGGTTTTACAGCCCCAACAGAACTTTTAATAGTTTTTGCTTATTTCCCTGTGGTTGTATCTCTGTGAATTATTTTATTCTTTAATAGTTTTATAAAAGCAATATTTAAAAATTTTGTATCTGGCTTTTCAAACTTAGTGATATAGGTAGTTTCTTTTTTCTTTTTTCATTTTTATTGTGATTTGGATGAAAGTTTACAGAGCAAATTCACTTTCCATAAAGCAGTTCACGTATACTTTGTCTCATGACATTGACTGCAATTTCCCACAATGCAACAGCTCCCGTCCCACTTCCTCCCCATAGTTACTTCTTCCCTGTGTCCTTCCCTCCCAAGCATTCCTGCCTCCAGAGCTGTTTCCCTGTGCATATACAGCCCTTCTATTCTCCCATGATTGATGTCTCCAAGGAGTATATCTCCCTAATATAAATATTCAGTTTATATACCTGTCTTTTATTTGGCTGGAGGCCATGGGAGTGGGTTCAGTTCCAGACCTGAAGGGCAGCTAGGGACCATAGTCTCAGTGGTTCCATCAGGCTCTATCAGACCAACAAAC
>NW_006921619.1:1681317-1685070 GCF_000298275.1 Orycteropus afer afer
TCATGTCCCCTTCAGACCCTGAACTTCTGACTAGATGAAGAAACAGGGCAAGGGTTTCAGTTGTTTCCCTTGGGGGTGGGATGGGTGCTTTTCTTTTCTCTGTGTATATATCTGTATATGTGGCATAATTTTACCCTGTAGGACAGAGTAGAACTATCCCACAGGATTTCCAAGGATGAAGTTTTTACAGGAGCAGACTGCCACATCTTTGTTCCATGGAGTGGCTGGTGGATTCAAACTGCTGTCCTTTTAGTTAGCTGAGTGCTAAACCACTGTGCCACCAAAGCTCTTTATATCATAACAGGGTTATGTAGACTGCTGTAGAATGCAATGGAATTCTGTGGTTTTTATCTGCCCAGCATACTTTTTCCCCTTCTTTTGATGTTGGCCATCCCCTTGTTTTAAGGATTCTTCCCCCTTCAACTCCCCTTCCAATCAGCACAATGTCCCTCCTCATGTGGGCCTGTGGTCTACACCTGTCCATTTGAACATTTTCTTGGAATTATTAGAGTGGAAAAGAAACACCCTCTCTTTCTTCTGTTGTCTCTAAACCAGGATAATGCAATTTGGAGGTGCTTGCAACCATGCTTCCCCTATTTGGACTAAGAGAGGCCATTACACAGAAAAGTACACATAGAAACAGAGAAAGAAGGAATTCTGATGACAGTTTGAGGCCTTGATCTCTGAGATCAGCTTTGTCCCATCCTTTAAATTAATCATAAGTCCATTATTTTTGCTAAAGAAAGTTCTAGTTGGATTTCTGTTAGTCATAACAAAGATTCTTCACTGATACAAGATGATTTCTAATTTTTAGTTACTATTAATAATGATGTGATCAATTTCTCCCATTGTGTGTATCTTTGTATTATTTTTCACCATTTTTTGAGAATACATTAACAGATTTCAGCCAGGTATTTGTTGGATGATCTAAACATATCCATACTGTAAATTTGCTTTCCAAAATCATTTGGCTTATTTAGACCCATTGCATGATATAAGAGCCTAGGCTACTTCATGTCATGACTGCAGAGGGGGATGCCATTTATAAAAAGGTATGTTTTGCCAGGTCTCTTGGAGCCAGCCCCAGCATATCTGCAGCATAAGTGTATTTGGAAGGAGCCCTGATGGTGCAATGGTTAAGCACTTGGCTGCTAACTGAAAGGTTGGTGGTTTGAACCCACCAGCCACTCTGCATGAGAAAATATCTGGCAATCTGCTCCTTAAAGATTAGTGCCTATCTGACCCTGTGGAACAGTTCTACTCTGTCTAATAGGATTGCAATGAGTCAGAATCAATTAAATGGAACACAGCAAGTGTATTTGGATTGGCACTTTACCTTAGAATTCTATAATGATAGCAAAGAATTATTCAAGATTGACTGAACTCATGTTATGGAATAAAATTACAGTTCACAACAGAACAAATTTAAGCCAAATTTATATGCATTAAACTAAAGTAATTGTACTGGTTTTAATTTAGAATTATCTGCTCGTTAAAGCATTAGGAAAAACATTTAGCAGGTATTATTTGTCTTCTGATCCAAGGAGTTCTTTTCTTGCACTGGCCCTCTGTGAGTTCCACTGTACTCTAGTGAGTAGGCACTTTTCCCAGGGCAATAATGGCCCCATAAAGATATCAGGTTCTAATCTCTGGAAACTGTAACTGTTACTTATTCAGAAAAAAAGTCAGCAGATGTGATTAAATTATGGATCTTGAATTAGGAGATTATCCTGGATTATCCAGGTGGGTATGCGATCACATGTCCTTTTAAAAGGAAGGTAGAGGGAGATTTTACACACAGAGAAAAGGCAATGTGAAGATAGAGCAGAGTGAGCTTTCAACATGCTGATCTTCAAGACTAGAAAAATGCAGTCACAACCTAAGGAATTCCAGTGGCCACCAGAAGCTGGAAGAAGCAAGTTCATTCTGCCCTTGAATCAAAAGAAGGAGCACAACCCTGAAGACACCTTGATTTCAGCTTTGTGATACTGACTTCAGACTACTGGCCTCCAGAACTATCAGAAATGAAATATCTGTTGTTTTAAACCACCAAATTTGTGTAATATTATAGCACCCACAGAAAACTAATAATAGTTTTATTTTCAGAAAGTTTCAATTTATCTCCAATCCTTTTGAATTCAAATCCTTTATCAGTAGTATTACCCAAGAAGTTTTTCTCTCCAAAAAATGTTTTGCAAAGCACTCACATAGTAGTGTGAAATTTTCCCTCTGTCCTTTCCTTTTACCCAAATAGTCTGTGTTCTGCTTATGTGATGTTTTATTTTTGTTACTTTGTTTTTGACCTTCTGGGAAAATCAAGAGAGTAATATTCTCATCCTTCTGGTAGAAGAATAACTTTGCTATTGGGGTTGGACTGATATGGGTTGTCCCAAAAGTGAAGAAATGTGGTCATTCACTATGGCTGCCAAGGCCTGGCAGTTAGTTTTTTTCATCTTATTCTTGATCCAATATAAACTGAACTTTGTTCTTGGGATGTTTTAGAATGTTTTTATATACTTAGAAATAAATGAGGATATCTAAGATCAAACTGCCTAGGATTAAATTTCAACTCTCACATTTCCTAACTATGTGACCTTTGGTAAATTGTTTACTTTAACTTCTTTCTGTCTTGAATTTTCTCATCTGTAAAATGAGGAAAACAGTATTTGATTGTTGTATTAAAAGGGTTACTATGCGTAGGACACTTAGAATTGTGTCTGGCACATACCAAATGCTCAACAAATGCAATTGTTGTTGTTAGTATTATTTTGCACCATCTCACCAGTGTTTACATCTGAGCAGGGACAGTTTAGTTAACATTTCTTTTGCCTGACTTGTCTGTTCTAAATGGCAGACCCTAAGCAGGACAAACCTTTCTTTTCACATTTGAACAAGAGGAATGGATTCAAGGCTTTTTGTCTGAGGTTGGCATTTTATGAATCATTATTATCTGTCAGAAGCAATAATCTGGTTGAATTACTTAAAAGAATATTTAAAATTTAATTTCTCAATTCATTTTGTAGTAGTTTTAAGGTTCACACAAATTTTCATATAACCAAATTTGAAATCAAGGAATAATAATTTTGTCATATTCATTCATTCATTCAACATATACTTGCTGAACTTTTTAACTTCCAGTAAAACTTACCGAGTATTATTAAGTCCTAGGGGTATAGCAGTGAATAAGACAGAATTTCTTTCCCAGGGAGCTTACAATCTAGTGAAAAGAGGGCAAGAAAATAAACAAACCAATAAAATAATAATAAATTGAGTTGGTACTGTCAAGACCACAAATGAGACTGAAATGAAGACCATCAACATTGTATGGGATGGGAATGGGTACACAGGTAGCCAGGGAAGACTTCGTGAGGAGTTGACGTTCAGGGGAAATTGGTAGGAAGAAGCTAGACATGAGGAAAATATACACAGGTATAATACCACATTATCTGTGTTTCCAAATTAATTTAATTTTGATTTAACATCAAAGTTGTTTCATTGCTTAAGTAACTATGCCTTGATCAGTGCCATTAATCCAGGATGAGTTGCCATTGAGTTGACTTCAATCAATGCCAATCCCATGTGTGTCTGAGTAGACCTGTGCTCCATAGAGTTTTCAATGGCTGAGAGTTTGGAAGTAAATCCCTAGGCTTTTCTTCTAAAGCACCTCTGGGTAGACTCAAATTTCCAGCCTTTCAGTTGTTGTTGTTGTTGTTGTTAAGTGCCGTCGAGTCGTTTCCGACTCATAGCGACCCC
>NW_006921619.1:1685524-1691884 GCF_000298275.1 Orycteropus afer afer
CTCCCTCTGGGTAGCTGGCTGTGACCAAGAAGTGACCACAACCTTGTCCCTTGTCAACTCTACTGTATACCTGAGAATTCTTACAGAACATTCCAATACACTTGTAGAAACATTGTCTGCCAACCCTGTACATGGTCATGGGCACACTCCCCCCTTCACATACATACCTGATAGTTCAGCCTGTTCACCTATAGGCAGTTTTTCATACTGCAAAGTAATCTTCATAATCATCATTTTTACTGGCTGCATAATATTCAGTTGGGTGGATGTACTTAATTCCCTACTGTTGGATATTTTGGTTTCATTTTAAAATTTTTTGTAACAATTGCTGCAGTAGAATCCTTTCTACTTACCATTATCATTTCTATTTTTGCTATTGTAAATGTTGCTGCAGTGAATTATCTTCATAGCCTAAATTACTATTGTTAAATTATTGTTAATTTTCTTAGGATATTCTCCTAGAAGTGGTACTTTCAGATTAAACAGTGAGCACACTTTGAAGTTTAAATGAGGGGGTGTTTCTTGGAGGAGGTAACTCTAAGGATTGTATTTCAAATATGAATTATGGCTCCGGAGATAAGAGGAAATACTAAGTGAATGAAAGAGAATGTTACAAACAAATGTAAATGGAAACTTTTAATGATGATTGGCCTGATTGGGGAAAATGATTTCATAGGACAAAAAGGAGAGACAAAATTGGACATATCAGGGAGAATGCAACCAGTAAGGGGTGGTGAAGATTGAGGAAGATGCAGGACTCATATTCCAAGTTGAAGAGTTTAGATTTTATTTTACTTGACAATCAATTTTTCATTGCCACAATTAGTGCTACGTATCAAACTACTCCAAAATCTTCATGGCTTAGAGCAATAATAATTTTGTTAGTTTACAATTCTCCAGGTCAGTTATTTAGTCTTGGATTACCTGGGCAGCCTTTGGTTGTCAGCTGCGATCATTTGTTGTCAGCTGCTAGTCAGTTTTGCTGATCTTAGCTAGGTTCTGGCGTGTATGTAGGATAATGACCAAGAGAACTGGGCTGAGTTCATGTGGTCTTTCATCCTTTAGCAGTCTAATGTAGCCTTCTTCACAAGGAAGTGTGCAAGATCTCTTGAGGTCTAGGTTTGAGATAGGTACAAGATCACTTCTGCTACATTTTATTGGCTAAAATAAGTCACAGGGTCAGTCTGGATTCAAGGAGTGGTGAAATACAGTCCACCTTTTAATGAGAGGACCTGCAAAGTCATATTGCAAAGGGACGTAATAGGGAGGATAACAGTTTCTAACTTTTTAAAAAATACATTTTGTTGAAATATAATTTATGTACAGTGAAATACACAAAACTAAAAGGACATGAGCCAATGCATTTTTTTGTTGTTGTTGTTGGAAGTGTTCCCTCCCCTTCCCTCCAACCCCCAGTAACCAACAAAGAGAGTTTCCCTCCATGTAAAAACCTTTCCTTGACTTTTTGCAATAATGAACTTATACTATATTTGTCTTTCTGTGATTGACTTATTTCACTCAAATTGCTACCATTTTTGCAAACAATCTACCATACTTGGCAATAAATAATGACAAATTCTTGCTTTGTGGTTGAGGAAGACAAGATTAAAAACAGTTGACTTAAGCTGGCAACTGTGAGCAGTTGTCATTTTGTTGTTATGTGCTGTCGAGTCAAACCTGACTCATAGTGACCCCTCCTTGGATTTCCAAGGCAGTATCACTACAGGAGCTCTGGTAGCATAGTGGCTAAAGCACTTGACTGCTAACCAGACGGCTGGCGGTTCAAACCCACCAGCCACTCCTCGGAAGGAAGGTTGGGCAATCCTACTTCCGTAGTGATACTGCCTCGGAAACCCAAGGAGGGGTCGCTATGAGTCGGGGCCGACTCGACGGCACATAACAACAACAACAACATCACTACAGAAGTAGGATTGCCCAACCTTCCTTCCGAGGAGTGGCTGGTGGGTCTGGTTAGCAGGCAAGTGTCTTAGCCACTATGCTACCAGAGAGTGAATGAAAATGAATGAAGAAGATTCTGGTTACATTAGAACAAAGGTTAATCATTATCATATCATTATCATCATCCTTATATACAGATATAATCTAATCTGTTCAGGAAGGCCACTGCCCTTCCCACGTCTGACAAAAGAAGTTTATTCTCTGGAGAGGTTCTTCTCTTCAGGATATCAGACACAGCTGAGGGTAGAGATAAAGTAAACCAAATGTATTAGTTTCCTAGAATAACTGTAAAAAAAAATCACAAACTGGGTGGCTAATTAAACCACAGGAATTTATTGTCTCACAGTTCCAAAGACTGGGAGTCTCAAATCAGAGTGTCGCTGTATTGGTTACTTCTAAAGCTTTGAGGGAGAAACTTTGCCGTGCCTCTCTCTCAGCTTCAGGTAACACCTTGGCTTGCAGCTGCAGTGTCACATGGCATCCTTCCTTTGCTTCCCTATCTCTGTGTATCATTTCTTTTATAAGGATATCAATCTTTTATAAGGATCCAGCTAATCCAGTATGACTTCACGTTAACCGACTAATAATATCTTCAAGGACTCTTTTTCCAAACAGGATCACATTTATAGGGACAGATGTTAGGGCACTGCAACTATTCTGTATGATACTATAATGGTGGAATCATGAAATTATGCATTTGTCAAAGTGCGTAACATTGTACAACACAAAGAATGAATCTTAATGTAAACTATGGACTTTAATTAATAGCAATTTATCAATATTGTTCATCATTTGCAACAAATATATCATAGTAATACAGGATGATAATAGGTGAAATAATTTGCAAAGGTGAGGGGGTATATGGGAACTCTTTGTATTTTTTGCACAATTTTTCTATAAACCGAAAATTGTTATAAATTAAAGTCTATTATAATTTTAAAAGAAATGAATGTTAGGAGATAAGGAACATTTTTAGAAATTTATATGAGAGCAAAGAGAAAAAAAAGTTTTGAGAAGGGTTGGAAAGCCTTGTGGAAACAATATCTCAAAGAGGGGAAAACTCAAAAGAAAAGAGAAATTTTAAGGAATAGTTCTAGAGGTCCAACTTCCACTGATAAGAGTTTAGGGAAAAGAAAAAAAAAAGAAGAATGAAGGAAGAAAAGAAGGAAGACAAGGAAAGAAGGAGGGGAGGGAGAAATGGAGAGAAGGAAAGAGGGGAAAGGAAAGGTAGCATGAAAAGAAAGCAAGGAAGGAAGAAAAAAGAGTAGAGAAAATGATGGGGAACAAAGTATCAAAGAATGAATGAGAGAAAATTTTCCAAAACAGAAGGACCGGAGTTTCCAGAATGAAAATGAATGGTAGCTAGTGAAATAAATAGAGGAAAAAAATAAAACCCAACATTGTTGTTAGGTGCTGTTGAGTCGGCTCTGACCCATAGTGACCCTATGGCCAACAAAATGAAACACTGCCTGGTTCTGTGCCAACCCCACAATCCCTGCTATACCTGAGCCCATCATTGAAGACATGATGTTAATCCATCTTGTTGAGGGCCTTCCCCTTACTCATTGACCCTCCTCTTTACCAAGCATAATATTCTTCTCCACGAAATGGTCCCTTCTGACAAAATGACCAAAGTAGGTGAGACAAAGTCTGGCCATTCTCTCTTTCAAGGAGTGTTCTGATCACACTTCTTCCAGGACAGAACTGTTAGTTCTTTTGGTAGACCATGGTACTTTCAATATTCTTTGCCAAATAGATCGATGTATATCATAAAATTTTAGAACACCTGAGATAAAAAGAGGATTCCACATTTCTATGGGGAAGAGAAAAACAAGTTAGGTAAATAAACTGAGAATTAGAACAACAGCAAAGTTCTCAACAGAAACATTAAAAGCTGGAAGTCAATGAGCCAGTGCCTTTAATTCTGAGGAAAAATAATTACCATTTCAGAATATTGTACCAGGCTGGGTATAAGGATAGAAAAAAGACATTTTTTTCAGACATTTTACTTCTCATGAGACCCCTTTTTTAATGATATGATGGGGGATGTGTTTCATAAGTGGTGCTATTAAAAACAGACAACGGTATGCAGTCCAGGGGAAACAAGAGAGAAGCAAATGGAAATCCCATGATGCTGGTGAAAGATCATCCTCAGATGCCTGGGCTGGAGAGGACCAGTTGAAATTGAAGGAGGAAGATGGATTGGGAAAAATGGAATTGTTAAAAGGAAGATTTGATTAGTATGACCATATTAAAAAGAGTTTTACAGTGTTTTTGGAAATTCTTTGGATGAATCTGGATTACAACATTAAAAACTACCAAAAAAAACCCCAAAAAAGACGTTACCTAAGTGAGAGGAAAATAGTTATATAAGAAAAGATAGTTAATCACCATCCATTACATGGTTTCAGTCCTAATATGTCAATCTTAAACAATTTTAAATTGAACATTTAATGTAATGCCGGAGAAGGGAAATGTGTATAATGGAGTTGGCATTAAAAGAGAATTGAAACCTCATATTTCATAGTAGGAAATGAGTAGATAATGACTGAAACTGAAAATCAAGATAGTAGCTTAAGGAGAATTCTGGTAAGATGGCAGAATAGGAAGAAAGACTGCACAGACCCCCTTCAACAAAGAAAAGGGGAACCAATAAACACAGACACAGAAGATAATCCTGGACCCCTGAGCCTTGAAGGGAAAGATATAGAAGTGGACTAAACCCCAACTAGCAGAAGAATTTGCATGAAAATACCAAAAAAGGAGACATACGGAGCTGCGGTCTGGCAGCGATCTTAAGCAAGCCTGACGGCACAGCACAGACAGCTTGGAGAGTGCTGAGTGGTGGTAGGACCTAAGAATTAATCTAAAAATCAGCCCTGCTAGCCAGGGACTGCACGGAGGACTGCTCTGGTGGCTGGGGAATAAAACACGAAGCACAAGCGAAGAGAAAGACAGGCTGAGCTGTGGACTTTTGCCTGTCCAGAGGGCACCACCACTTTGAATGTTTATAAGTGGCTTGACCATTTTGGATATTTAAAGAGAGAGTGCTCTCTGAGATTCCAGGGGCTTAAGAACAGGTTCTACTTGACAGTAACCCCAAGAACACTCTGGACCTGGACAACTGAAAAGGTGCGACATTCCCCTTGTTCCTCTTGTACCCCACAGACCTTGGTGAATGCAGATGCGGCCATCCCCAACTCCCAACCACCTTCTGGACCTGCAGGAACTCCATACCAGTCTGTGTGTTCAAGCAGAGTCTGGGTGCCCTGCTCTACCTGCCCCTGATTTTTTTCTTTTTCTTTTTATTCTCTTTCTTTTTTCTGGATTTTAGTTTGCTTGTTTTTGTCTGTTTTAAACTACTACTATTATTAATACATTTGTCCATTTTACTATTATTCTTTATTCTTCCCCTCCCAGGTCCTAGTTTTCAGCTCCTTTTCTTTTCCCTGTTCATGGTTGCAATTTTTTTTTTTTTTCTTTTTTTTCTCATGGTTAACCCTGTTGCGTGTTCTTATTTTTGCATTTTTTCCCATTTTTTTCTTCATTATTCTCCTCCTCTACCTTTTTTCTCTTATTGCTCTATACCCAGATATTGCAGGTTTTCTTGTTTTTTTTTTCTTCTTCTTCTTTTTCCCTTTTTGGTTGCTGTTCCTGTGTGATTACATGGTGTATTTTTGTCCATCTGCTTTTAGTTTTTTGATGGTTATTCAGCTGTAATTTTTGTTTAATTGAGTGGGAGACAGCAACAGTCCCCATAAGACACAACTACACCCACACCTCCTGCAACTTCACTTACTGACCAAGAGCCACCACCTCCTTCTCCACAAATGGGCCAATGATAAAAAACCACTAAGAAAAGCCTGAATCACCCTAGGCTGCTCTTGACAAACAGTTAACAGAGATCTTAATATAACAATGCCATGATGTCTCTGAGACAACAGACCATCACAGTCCACACAAAGAAGCAAGATAAAGTAGTAGAAACAAGGGAACAGGATACAGATCCAGAAAACATCCCTGAGGAAGAAGCAGCATTCGAACACTCAGGTAATGAATTCAAAAGAATTATATTTAGGTATCTTCAAAGGATTGAGAGACAGAACAAAGAAAACACACAAAAAAACCTAGAAAATTTTTGGAAGAAAATACAAGAACAAAATGACAAGATAAATGAAAAATTAGAAATGATTCTAAATCTACAGATAAATCCAGAAGATTAATACTTAATTGTCAGAAATAGATAACCCATTGGAAGGGCAAAGGAGCAGAAATGTTGCAATGGTAGACAAAATTAATGAGATTGAAGACAAATGCCTGACTACTTCTTTGGAAAGGGATCAATCAGAAAAAAAAATCAAAACAAAATGAAGAAAGCCTAAGGTTCATGTGGGATACCAT
>NW_006921619.1:1698499-1718975 GCF_000298275.1 Orycteropus afer afer
CACACACACACACACACACACACAAAGATAGTAGCTTAAGTATTTAGCAGAATAACAAATAAAGAACAGAGAAACTGCTGAAGGAGCCCCAAGAGATTGCCTCTAGTGAGCAGAGTGGGGATTGGTCAGTGTGGGACAGCGAGCTGCTGTTTCACTTAACTAGACTTACAGTATTGTTTGCCTTGTTCAACTATACACGAGTATTATTTTGATAGAAGTAGTAATTTTGTTTTGAAAATAACACATTGGGTTGAACTGCCCAAGCTCTTTCTTCCTTTGTTAGCCCAGAGTTTGACATTTACAATTTTTCAGGGCTCCTCCCACCACTTTTGACCTTTATCTTAGGAAAAGGAGGGTAAAAGCCCTAGTCTTCAAGTTCCGGGCAGTCATTGTGGCCTTTGCTTCTTAACTAGATCAGCATGGACAATTAAAGATGGGGTGATTTTGTAAATAACTACTTGGTGCTGTGAAAAGCCATGAAAATCTTTGCTAAGTACTCAGCAACTCAGAGTTTGGCACACTCACCCTCTGAAGTCCTGCCATGTAAGGTGCATTGAGTCTATGACCTGCCATTCTTAGAACTCTAAAACTCCATCTCTGTTCTCAGTTTTGGGGAATCTGACCTGATGGGAATGAGGCCACTTTTCCTTCTCATCCATGCCACTCCACAGCCTTTGTGTTTTCCTCATCTGAAACTATCTAGTATAGACCAGTGCACTGAAGTGCCTTTATATGGCTTTTCTAGCCATTGTTTTCTAACGCTTTCAAAATAATTGACTAGGCCACAACAGTCTTGCAAGGGATTCTTCATTTTACTATGCAAATTGAGTGACTTGCAGTCCACCGAGGTTCGTAGCCCTGTTGGAAGAGCTCTGGTGGTAGTGTGTAAGGCATTTGACTACTAACCAGAAGGTTGGTGGTTCAAACCCACCAGTTGCTTTGTGCAAGGAAGATGGGGCAATTTACTTCTGTAAAGATTTACTGCCTTGGCGAGGCAAGGGCTTTTGGTGGGCAGGGGCCCCGGCTTGCCGAGAGGTAGGGCCCAGCGACGTCGCTGATTGCAGACTTGCAGCTGTTCTGTATGGCCAAGGAGCCCAGCGGCCACTGCCCGGTGGTGGACGGAAACTTCCTCTACGTGTGGGGGCGCTATTTGGTAACGGGAAGAGGTTCGGTGGCTAGACACTTCCTCAGCCCCTCGGGCCCCTTGGCCAGAGCGGATGACCAGCGTCAGCCCACAGCCGCCCAGAGGCAGAGGCAGGGCCAGATTGTGCCAGGAGCCTCCCACATCCCACCTCCGCTGTTGGCAGCTCTTCAGTGGTACTAGGGCTTGACCTGGTCATGCTGATGCTTCTGCTAGCAATTTTTCAAAGCCAGATTCCCAACCCCCCCCCACCACCGCTCCCTGGTCCCCAATAGCTGTTGTATGCCACTTTGCCCAATCAAAGTCAGTTACTGCGTCCACTTTGCCCAATCAAAGTCAGTTACTGCGTCATTATCATCTTTTAAATACTGGCGCAGATAAAAGCACACCAAGCATGCCGGGTTTTTTTTAAATTTTATTATTCCCCACGGCGTTGTTCGGTATAAAAGATGCGGGGGTGGGGTGGGGAGAAGATCTACCGCCTTGGAAGCCCAATGGGTATCTCTCTGAGCTGGAATGGCAGTGGGTAGCCCTGTTGGGAGGGCCAGTCCTTGAAACTGACAAGAGTTTTCCTTTCATAAGGGCCAATTTACACAACGGTTTAGGGGGCCCTCACTACCAGCAAGCAGAGTTTGGAGCAGAGCACATACTTTCACCTGCAGTCCTGCGCTTGGAACCTCTCAGATCCATAATAGCTGTAACATTGAAGATGCCTCTCGATGGTGAGAGACAGTGGCAGTGGGCTTGCTGGTGCTGGGAGGGTGGTGAATGTGATGGGCTTGCTGGCCCATGGAGCTTGCTGAATATCTATGGGCAGGAGGCTTGCTGGCAGAGCTAAAAGAGCTCTAACACGTGCCTGTGTAGGGTAGAAGACTGGCTATACCCCCATGCCATGCTCCCATGACCCCCCCCCCAGAACTGAGGCCCAGGTAGAGTGGTGGCAATAGAGCCCCCGTAGGCCTTGGTAGGGTGGTGGGAGCCTGTGGCAGAGCCTTAGAAGAGCTCATCAGCAGAGACTCGGGATATCCTACCAGGAGTCTTCTGACCAACAAGGCAAGGCCCATTGAGGCCTGGCAGTAGAGCAGAAGCCTCAAATGCCTTGCAGTGCCCCTGCTGCACAACATGGTGGTAGCCAGAGGCAGCAGTGAAGTGAACAAAGCATATGACCTGAACCATGGTGGAGCTTAGCTTGCCCAGTGACATAGAACAAAAACCAAACCCACTGCCATCGAGTCAATCTCAACGCATAGCAACCCCATTGGGTTTCTGAGGTAGTAAATCTTTATGGAAGTAGATTCCCCAGTCTTGCTTCTGTGGAATGGCTAGTGGGTTTGAACCACCAGCCTTCTGGTTAGCAGTCAGATATCTTAGTCACTGTGCTACCAGAGCTCCTTGTGACATAGAATGGACCTGGGTAATTTGGAGAAGGGTAAGTGTTTACCTTTTGGGTGTGTGTTGTTATTGTTTAATGTTTGCTCTGTATAAGTAATAATAATAACTTTCACTTTGGCAATACTGTGTAAGTATCTTGTGTGTATGGCCCGATCACAGGTGAATGTAGCACTCAGAATGGTTAATGCTAAGGTGTATATGTCTCATTCCTGGCATTCTTATGGCTGCCTGGAACTTTGAGCCAGAGCCTGTCTGCATATGTAGTAGAAATAGATAGACATGTACATACATATAGTATCTATGGGCCTAAGAATTTGAAAACAAAAGTCTGTTTAGGGTTTGCTTGGCATTTGACTGTTAACCAGAAGTTTGGTGATTCAAACCCAGCAGCCACTTCATGGAAGGAAGATGGGGCAATCTACTTCTGTAAAGATTTACTGCCTTGGAAACCCATTGGGGTCGCTGTGAGTTGGAATTGACTCGATGGCAGTGGGTTTGCTTTTTTGTTTTGGGCCTGGCCAACCCAATCTGGCTCTTCTCTTTTTCAGGGGAAAGGCCCTCAGCTGCTTCTCTAGCCTAGGAAAATTCAGATTGAAAGGATATAAAGGGATGACCAATAATTTGTTGTTATTCAACAAATGATTATTTAGTGTCTATTCTCTACCATGTGTGCTTGGGATGTAACAATGACCAAAATAGACAAAAACTTCTGCCTTCATGAAGCTTATATTCTGGTGGGAGAGACTGATGCTAACTAATAAACATAACATACAAGTATATTACATATACTGATTGAAAGTGTTAAGTGTTGTGGAGAAAAGAAATAAAGCAAGCCAATCCCTTGTGAAGGGCAGGAGCTCTCATGTTCCTCCCAAGTAAAAATAAATAATTAAAGTTATAAACAGGTTATTCTATCATATTAAAATCCCAATAAATTGCCCACCTACAATCTATAACAGCTGTCACTGAGTGCTCACAGTGTGGCAGATGTGTGGTGGATATTATCCCATTTAATCCTTACTCAACATAAATATTACAGAGTACTTATTTGTACCAGGTCATGTAATAAGTGCTTTATGCAACATGGTCTCACTTATCTACTACTCTGAAGTTAAATGTAATATCCCCATATTACAGAGGAGAAATATGAGAATCCATGAGGTCCAGTGAGTTGCCCAAAGTGACTCAAGTAATAACTGAAAAGATAGGGATTCAGAATTGAGGTCATTCTGGCTTGGAAGCCTCCCCTTGTACCATGGATACTGGATCACACCCAGAGGTTTGACCCTGTTTCTCTGTTGCCTCTGCCTCAACACTAGAAATGATTGGCCTTTTTGAACAATATTGGGTATATTTCATTTTTTATGTCATTTATTCATTCATTTAGCAAACGCTGATTGTGGTGAGAGTTGGATTTTCAATGACAGAGAAGTTATAGTGCCTATGACACAAAGGAACTCATGATCAGGTGGGGGAAATAGACATATAAATAATTACTTTGGAAAAACCCAATCAGAGGTATGCATACCATGGCAAAGCTCTGAGGCCCTTCTGATAAAACCTCTGAACTTGTAGGGCAATGGCTTTCAAGCTTTTTTGGTTGTTGTCCATTGTAAGATATGCATTTTATGTCATGACCAATATGCATGTACATACACTCACAATAGAAACAAAATTTAGTGGAAAATACTTAGCCCTATTATAGGTGATATATTCTAATATCTTCTATTCTATTTTATTCTCATTGAATAAAATTTCTGGTCTTGACACACTATGAGAAGCTATAAAATTCAGGTCAGGCCTTGAGAGATGAGTCATATTTTTAGCAAAGAATGGTTTATACAAAGGTACTGAGGTAGGAGAGGTGTTTAGGCAGTAGGTGTGTGTAGGGGGAAGAGTTGGATTTGAAACCAGGATTGACTGGCACCAGTTCATGAAGGACCTATGAGGAAGGCTATAATTGTATTTTATCCTTTAGATCAGTACTTCTCTAACTTTAATAGACATATGAATCATGTGAGGATTTTATTAAAATCCAGTCCTGACTCTGTAGGCCTGGGGTGGGACCCTGTTTTCTGCATTTCTAACAATTCCCTGGTGATGCACTTTGAATAGCAGGGTCTCTACCATGGGGAACCATTGAAGGGTTTTAGTCAGTGGTGGAATTGCTAGATTTCTCTTTAAACACATAATTGTGATAATCAGGTGGAAGATGAATTTTGAGTACTGGAGAGGGAGTACAGTTTGAAGGTTGTAGTTGTTCAGGTAAGAGGTGCTCTGTACCCAAATTAAAGCAGTAGGAGTGTGATTGAAAAGAAGAGGAGAAATTTAGATGTGACTCATGTCTCGGTGAATAATTAGATACAGAGGTTAAGATTGAACGATCAGCAAATACGGGCCTGAGATTGAGAAACTAAATATTGCCTTTAACTGAGACAGGAATGCGTGTTTGAGTGCTCTCTCTCTTTGCAGGGTTGTAGAACACAACGATGTTGATTTTCACATACTGAACTTGAACTTGCTTTGGAAATTTAAAGAAGAGCACAATTTCTAGAGAGGTGGATTTGAGAGTCATTCACATACAGATCAGAGGAGAAAACCTTTGTTGAGGGAGAGTTGGCCAGAGAGCCTACAGAGAGAGAAGGATTGAAGCAAGAGTGTTACAGAGATGGGGAAGAGTCCCTCATTGAAGGTGAAAGTAGTGGAGCTGGGAATTAGAGAGATTAGAGAATCAGGAGGTGGTCAGAAGCCAAAGATGAGGAGTTGTTAGAAGGAAGGATTAAGGAGTGAATGTTGTTGTTAACTGCCGTGAAGTCAGCCCCCAACTCATGGTGACCTCACACCATTGGGATCGGACAGCTGTGATCTCTAGGCTTTTCACTGACTGATTTTTCAATAGTAAATTGTCAGGTCTTTCCTCCAGGAATTTGATAGATGGTGAATAAATTGAGAGAGAGAAATATGGCATAAGAGTTGGAGTGGTAGAATGGGGGTCAGTAATGGAAATTTTAAATACAGTCCACAAAGGGGTCGTCCTAAGAATGGAATTCCTAGTAGCTGTGAAAAGTGAAGAGCACTTGTTTTAGAACTTGAATCTTTTTATCTTGAGTAATGAGAAGTTCAGGAGCTCTGGTAGCATAGTGGCTAAAGCACTTGACTGCTAACCAGAAGGCTGGCGGTTCAAACCCACCAGCCACTCCTCGGAAGGAAGGTTGGGTAATCCTACTTCCGTAGTGATACTGCCTCGGAAACCCAAGGAGGGGTCGCTATGAGTCAGGGCCAACTCGACAGCACGTAACAACAACAACAACAATGAGAAGTTCATATCTTCTCATTACGCCATTTCATTTCACCCAGAATACACCTCAGTAAAGTGTGTGTGCGAGTGTGTGTGTTATTTGTCCATATAACGCTAGTTTGTTTTTGGTGGCAGAGAAGAGGATGTGAAGAAAAAAAGTGATGAAGCTGACGTGCCTGTTAAAGTCCTAGGAAGGTTTCTCCAAGGTATTGTTGGCCAGTCCATTTACAAAGGACATATAATCCATTTCTACCATTCAATCTAAAGGACCTCTGGAGATGCAGTGGTTAAAGCATTTGGCTGCTAGCCAGAAGGTTGGTGGTTTGAACCCACCAGCTACTCCACAGGAGAAAGATGGGGCAGTCAGCTTCCATAAAGATTTGCAACCTTGGAAATCCTATGGTGCAGTTGTACTCTGTCATATGGGGACACTATGAGTTGGAATCGACCCAGTGGCAGTTGGTTTGGTTTGGTTTTACTGTTCAATCTAAATGATCATTCTCAATCTATCCACATATCAGCCTCACTCACTTCTAACACCTGCTGCCACATACATTGCTATTCTGTAAATTTTTAAAAAAAGATGTCATTCGGGGCAGATGAATTACAAAAAGGTATCCCTTTCTCCCAGCTCCTGAAGTCCAGCCTAAGGCATATCACTTGTATAGCATAACTCAAGGTGGAATTTATCCCTATTGCCTCCTCTGTACAAATGACAATGCTATTCATAGCACTTCTCTTTCCCTGCTCCTTTCTACTTCCTTCTCTCTTCCTTCCTTCCTTCCTTCCTTATTACATTGGATAATATATGATAAAAGAAGAGTTCAGGAAGAAATTTTTCATACTCTTAAACCTTGCTACTTACCAACTGCAGTTTCTTGAGAAATCTAGCACTTAGCTTTGGCATGTCTTCCACAAAAATAATACACTTGTAAGGAATTTACAGAAATATCTCAATTTGGTTCTCATTTCTTCACTTTCACCTGTGCTCTGTCATTTTCTTATCCATTAATAATACCTTGGGAGTTTCTATAACATTCCAGTCACTTTCCATTATTAAAAATTAGTACAGCCCAATTAACACTTTGTCCTCATTTTTCTCCTCCCTCCTCCTCCTCCTCTTAGCCTCCCCTTCCCCCAGTTCAGGTTTGAGGGACAGACCAGCAGGGTTAGGGGTGAGGTCTGATCTTCCACTTCACCTCTCCTCAGCTCCCCCCGCCCCAAAGATAAGAAGAGAGAAAGGGACAGTTACCTCTTTCTTGGCCTTTATTCTCATTTTTGACATATTTTCATACAATCCTTTCCTTGGCTGCAACACATAGTCTGTTTAAATACCCCTGCAGTTGATTAGGTCACTTCTTGGGCCCAAGTAGTAAAAATTATGATTTACTGATTTCATTCTTTTCCCCTCACTGATTGGATTGAAGCTCTTAATGTTAAACACAGCCTTTGTATGTTGGTATGAGGATATCTTCCTAAGTTCGTCCCTCAGTCATTTTGCTGGATTCCCCTGTTGTCGGATGCCTTTGGTAATCCAATTCTGACAGCTCCTTACGGTGGGAATTTTTGTGCATCCATTATGTTTGGATTTTATTTAAGTTTTTCCCTGAGAAAATCTTCTTTCTAGGAATTTAGCAGGCACTTTAGCCTCATAATCTTCTTCACATAAAACATTAAACACTTACCTGTTTATATTTAGCTTACTTCCTAGTTGTGGAAATACATTCTGCAGTCCAGTCTTGGTTCTGAGCAACTGAGTGAACTTTGGCCTAGGTTCTGACTTGTCCCTTTCCCTGTCTTACTGCCCATTTAATAAACACTGTATGCCATTTAGTGCTCCCACTAGTTCTCCTCCTGCTTCACAAAGTACCTTAGTAAAATATTTCATAGAAAAATGAAAAAAGTATTAAAAATTTAAATTCACTTGAAATTACATTACCCAATAATAAAACTACTACTTGCCACTTTTAAATACATATATATGCATATATGTATTTGAGATAACATAATAGATATATTTTGTATCCTGCTTTTTTCACTTATAAGAATATTTTTGTGTCACTATTATTTGAAAACATGATATTTAATGTGAATATTATGTTCTACTATATTTATTGACTATAATTGAGTTAACAATTCTCTAAGTTTGAAATATTTACAATTGTTGTTGTTATGTGCCGTCGAGTCGGACCCGACTCATAGCAACCTTGGGTTTCCGAGGCAGTATCTCTACGGAAGTAGATTACCCCATCTTCCTTCCAAGGAGTGGCTGGAGGGTTTGAACCGCCAGCTTTCTGGTTAGCAGTCAAGTGCCTTAGGGACTACGCTACCAATATCTAATACTTTTCAGTACTTAGTAAGTACTAGGAACTATGCTAAATGCTTTATATATGTTGACTCATTTAATTCTTACAACACACTTTTACAGATGCAAAAATTGAGGCAAAGAGAGGTTAATAACTAAATTTATGAGCTTAATTAGTGGTCAAGTTGAAATCTGAACTTAGTCAATCTGGTTTCAGAACTGTAATCCTGGCCACTATTAACCCAATTTACTACAATAAATATCATGTAAAAAATACATACTCTACTTCTGATAGCTTCTACTGGGAAGATTCTCAGAAGGAGAATAACTGAGTCGACAGTTATGAAGACTTCAAACTCTTGAATCATGTTGTTTGTACATTCTCTAGAAAGTTTATACTGACATAATGTACATCAATACTGGTATGTGTCTGCCTGCTCACTGACTCCCACCAGTGTTATTGAAATCTTCATTAACTTTGAGTTGGGGATCTCCCTGAATGCTTAAGACAGCAGAAGGATCTAGGTCTTTCTTATAAAAGAAGGAAGAGCAATTTAAACAATATATACAGAGAAGTGGGTCGTTTGTGCCTCAGCTAACACTGCATTCTTGTTGTATTGATTTACACACAAATGACCTCCCTTAGGCCATCAGAACTGTACGTGTGAGACTGCTAACATGTGAGTGTGTATTAAGATTGCTGTGCTCAAGGTTTGAGGGTCATTACATGTGTAGAAGGTACCTTTCAAAGTGAAAATTATTTCGACAACTGATGTGTCACGGGTGATATTTTTTAGTACTTCTCAAGCTTTTGGGCAATTGGAAATCTTTTTATATAAATAATTGTATACTACTCTGGCTTTAAAAAAATAGCCCAGTAAAAAACATCCTTCTCACATGTATTTTACTCTGCACAATGTGCATAGAGTGTTACACTGTATCTGCGTTTCCAGATACTAGCAATTGTTTTGTAACCACAGTTTGATCTCTGGAACATTTATTTCTCTATACCACCCTGAATTCAAGGAAGACTAAGACTAGTAAGCAGAAATCTCAATTATTTTTACAGAAGTTAAAGAAAATCTGTAGAAATATCACAGGGCAGAAAATTTTTAGCATTTTATACAGTGATTTGGACCACTTCAATTGGAAATCTGAATTATTCCTTCTGATTGGATGGAAATTAATCTCCCATCCCTCACTGGCTTTTTGGATTAGTATTTTACTCTGTTTCCTGAAAGAATCTTCATTGAATCAGATGTTTCATCATAGCCAGTAATGTTTAAGTTTCTGTGTCTTTTAGCTGCAGGTAATGCTTTGTTTACATTCTAAGCATAAACGTACAAGAGCCTGGTAACCTGGAGAAATAACAAATGCACACTGTCCTGTGTAATATCTTGAAGCCTGTGTTGCTTGTGATTCTTTTTATTTTATTTTTAAAATGTGCCTCTTGGTAGAAGCTTTGTTTTCAATACAATGCCGTTGTTAATAGCGAATGAAATGACTGGAGCTGTGCTGAGGGAAAAAAAAAAAGTAGGCTAAAGGATTTAAAGCAGACCATTGCAAACCAAACATTGCAATTATCTGCAGCTGAAAACAAGTAGCTTTTAATGTGTCCATTTGGCCAAGAAGAGAGAGGGGAATTATAGACCATTGCTCTGTCTTCTCGCACTCTGGTAGTCTGTCTTGTTCTTTATATAGTTTATCATACATAATTTCAGGACGTATTTTGCTTCTTTAAGCTGTTTTATCTGTAGGCTTATGAGGTCACTCATGTGTGAATTCCTTTGTTAGTCATCTCACCTTTTGCCTTGATGATAGAAAATTGATCAGGCCTAAAGTACAAGTTCAATAGACAACCCCCTTGGTCCTTTGTCTAGGAGAATAGCTACCATTGAAGGCCATGAGCAGGTTGCTATTAATATGACAGCCTGCTCTATCTCCCACTGTAATTTATAATGAAATACCTAATCTCCATTATTTTGATCCAAGCAGGCGATCCCATGAAAAAGTCTTTTCATCCAGTTCCCAATGGCTGTTACATGAGAAATGGCAAACCAATAATTTTTGTCAAGTTTTTTAAGCCAACAGAAATGCTTTTCCACTGCTACAGTTTCAAAAGGCACAGATAAAGCTCATTCACTGAGATGAATGAAAAAGCCATCTGGGGTTTTTCTTTTTGACTTCCTTTCCTTTTCTCCATCCTTGTAATCAAATTTGAGCAAAATCAAATGGCGCTTTCTATGAAAGTACCTTTTGTTGATCTGAACGAGCTGGTAATTTACAAAATACCCTTCCTTTGTGAGGAAGGCTAAAGAAAAAAAGAATCAGTAGCTTTTAAAGCTGGGCCTTAGTGGGACTCTAAATGCAATGAAAGCAGTCTGTGTTGAGAGATTGAAACGCATTTCAAAGCCAGGCCTGACTCGGGGTACAAGGAAGAACAGACCTATGTGCATTCTGTAGGAAGAAAAATGTTAATGGAAAAGGGAGAAGGGGAGAGAAACAGAGGGGAAATCTGGATAATGCACGAAAGTAACCATTATTTTGAAGATGCATTCATCTTACTGAAATTGTGTATGTAGCCAGTGATATCGAAGTTGGATATTTGCTCATTGAGGATGCTCAACAATTTGAGCCTTTACTTTAAAGTTTGGAGCTGCATGGGTGTGTGGGACAAGTCGGCTCGTGATGTGTGTGATATTTTTCTCCAACTTTTTCTTTTTCTTCTTTGCTTTGGGATGTTGTGGGAAGTGCTTCAAGAAGACCTTGAAGATGCTAATTTTCAGACTACTAATACTTGCTGTGTTTCCTCTTTTCGCATGCTAGATTTCCTTGTGGTAGTAATTCTTCTTCACCACCTTTGAATATGGAAGGATGGCATAGACATCTTACAAATAGTAAGTAATATGTGGTATTTTCTTCAATTACTGTGAATAGTTAACTGTAACAAAGCTGAGATTTGGTTATTGGAGGAGTTTGGAATCATCATGCATACCTAAAAGGGAAATAGTTTCTGTGCAGCAGCATTTGAATTACTGGATGTGAATTACTTTGGGTTTGATTTAACTATTTATTACAATATCACTATTGTGATAATGAATGTGTTTTTTCAGCACTGCTTTACCCTGTATATTCTGTGATAGCTAAGTACTGTGTAGCATATAACATATGCATTCTTGGCACATTAGTTTAAGATACGATGCAAAATTTGTAGAGATTCTGTTTCTTGCTTCATGCACCATACAATCTTCCTCATACATTTATGGTTTTGATTCTTGTTAATCATATTTTCTAAGAACCTTTCTATATGTGCTTCAAATAAAATTTTTATATAGATAATATGAGCCTATTTCTTCAAAAGAAATAGCCATAGAGAGGCAAGAGTGGTGTTTAATTTATAAACCGATCAATTTTAACAGTTGTTTAAGGTTCATTTAGTATAACTTCATCAAACATTTTAATTAAAATTACGAAGCTTTGTTTAGAGATATTTTACCTCCCATTGGGACAGTGAAATGTCGGTTTTCAGCTTCCTAAAAATAAGACAGATATTTGTTATCTGAAGACACACTACTTTTGATTACAGTACATGTCACAAGTATTGTTTTAAAAACTAGGTGCAGTATTTGCATTTCTAAGTAACTCTGGTGCATGTTTCAAATATGTAAATGCGTTAGGATGAAGCAATATGGGGCAAGATTCGTTCTGATGTCTCTGTGATGGCTTGAACAGCATCTGTACTAGTACTGGCGCTGCTAGAGCAACTGCAACCTGAGAATTCCATGTAGACAGCCAGAGACACCCAAGAAACAAAACAAGATGAAATGAAACTAAGACCTGTGTTAATTAACCCTTAAAGCAACTGTCAGAGTCATTTAGGGATAGTGAAATGGGGAATCGGACCCAGATAATTTCACAGAGGTTTCTGAGAGGGCCAAACCCCTTTCTAACTGCTGCTCAAATTAAAGCTTCATATATGGAAGTTTGTGTATAAGATGAAGTCTGTTTTGCAGGCTTCTACAGCTTTAGATTTCTTTTTCAACTTCCTAGAGTTATTTTTGCTTGTGATTTTGAGCCATTTGCTGCCTCCTAATGCCTAAGTTTAAAATAGCATGCGTGGCAGACTGCCAAGAAGGTGGCAGTGGGACATTGGTGTGTGTTGGTACTAAGGTGTTGGTACGAGGTTGTTGTTACCCATAATTTTCAAGTGTTGCTGCAAAGCAGGTTATTAAAACCTGAGGGAGTGGGGAGAGGGAGAAGAGCAAAATTAATTGGTATAATTCTTGACATATCTAAGTATGGTTTCTTCCTGTAAAAGCAAGTTGAATTGTTGTATTGTCTGTGTGAGCACGATGTTCTAGAGGATTTGCAAAGTGCCATTGTAATTATTGCCTACAATCTTAGATTGATAGATATACACAATATAAAAGAGCATTTTTTTATACCAGTTATGCGAAATTTTTATTTCATAATATTGATTTATTTCCCTCTTGTATAAATTAAGATTGCTATTAAGATTGTCGCTATTTCTGTTTTAGTTCTTGAAAGACAAAGGTCATTAGTTAGGAATGACCATTGTTCTGTTGCTAATACAGGTTAGTGCCTTGGCAGCGATGTTTTGTCTTTTGCTTACAAGTTTCATTTCTAGTCAATCTTATAAGTATTTCATAACATTTCTCTCCCATGTTAACCTTTTGCATTTTTGTTAAGCGCTAGAAGTACCTGGCTTGGTGTAGTTGTAAAGGATGTGTAAAGACAGTGTTAAGGAATAGGTAATCAGACCTGAAAATCAACTACAGTTCCAACTTGCTCAGTTTCTTGAAGATTGACTGTTCCAAAACTTTTATTAATGGAACTTCCCCTCAATGTAGATAAAAAACATTATTCTCTAAAAACTGCATATTGGGGGAACTAGAGAGTTAATTAAGGAGCTCTGGTGGCATAGTGCCTAAGGCATTTGACTGCTAACCAGAAGGTTGGTGGTTTAAACCAGCCACTCCACAGAAGGAAGACTGGGCAATCTACTTTACCATAAAGATTTACTGCTCGGAAACCCAAAGGGGGTTGCTATGAGTTGGATTTGACTCGATGGCAGTGAGGTTTTTTTGTTTGTTCGTTTGTTTAGAGAGTTAAATGCTCCATATTTATCCCTTGAGACAAAGGGAATCTTCCCAAATCTCTTGCTTTGGCCTCCTATTCCTGGGTATAATAACAACAAAGGATAAACTATATACTTTGCTCTCTTCTAAGCCCAAACAACAAGAAAAACAAAAACAAACTTTCTAAGTCATGGAAAGTTTGTCCATCTACATCTTTGTTGTATCTTCAAATGTTATCAGTGAAAGGAAAAAGAGAGAGAGAGAAACATTTCAAAAGGTTCCAAAGCATCTAAGATTGATGCGAAGGTTATTTTCCTGTCTCTGAACTTAAACCTTCCCTGTTTTAATGTCAGAAACTAGGTGCTATCTTTCAATTCCGGTGATAACAGTGAGATTTCAGTGTTCTCAGCAGCTAACCTGAAGAACCCAAAGTGATGAGGAAGCTCGTGCAGCCACAGTCCTCCCTGAGTAAGGGCCCTGACCCTGCTTAAGCCCTGCAGTGGAAGCTGTTACCAGAAGTTGTGCTTTTATAATCTCAGGAAGGATCAAGTAAGCTTGTCCTTTCTTTGACATGCTTTGACAAGCTATGGGTTGTGTGACTAATCAGTTGTGTGCTAAGTTAGCATTCCTTAGTGTTTGGGTTGGAGAAGAGTGGTTTGCCTTGAGTTTAATTCCAGTTTCCTACTGATGATGCCTTTGAGATGAGCACTGTTGTAGTTGGTCTTGCTTTCCTCAGGAATCAAAATGGAACATTATCTGTCCTTGACTCACTTCTTTTCTTACCTGCCTCGGAAACCCAAGGAGAGGTTGCTATGAGTCAGATTCGACTTGATGGTAGGGAGTTTGGTTTTTTTGTTTTTTATGGGTAGGACAGACATCTGGTACAGACTTTTTGGCATTAATAAGAAGATTGGGTCTGGTCAGCTTAGTAGTTAATAACATAGTAATAAAGAAGACAAGACCCTGTTTCCACAGACACTGATATCACTTCTAACCCCACACAGGGGCTGATAAAGAGGACAAGGCAAGAGAATGAGGGGCAGGTATTGATCAATTCCAAGGCTATTCCAGTTATTAGTCAACTCTATGAAACTATAAGCTTGGCAGCAGCATCTACAATGAAAGAAAATGTGCCATCTCTCCCATTATGTCCTATAATTCAGAATGAGGAAACTGGGAACATAATCAACAGAAAAAAAATGTATTTATGTCACACTTACCACTTTTCACAAGGGCTTTGATGTTGACTGTAATAAAATAGCAGTAGATATACATAATGACTAAATAGTTAGGCATAAAACCAAACCCACTGCCATCAATTCAATTCCAATTCATAGTGACCTGCCCTGTAGGGTTTTCAAGGCTGTAAATCTTTATGGAAGCAGATTGCCTCATCTTTCTTCCTAGAGCATCTGGTGGATTCAAACCACCAACCACCAAACAATCAACCCAGTGCTTTAAGCACTGCACCATCAGACCAAAAAAAAAAAAAAACCAAATCCATTGACTAAATTCCAACTCATAGTACCCCCCATAGGGTTTCCAAGGCTGTAAATTTTTATGCAAGTAGATTTCCTCATCTTCCTCCCAGAGACCCCCTGGTGGGTTTGAACTTCTAACATTCTGGTTAGCAGCCAAATGCCTTACCCCCCTATGCCACCAGAGCTCCTCACAATTAGGAATAGGGAATTATAAATTTGTTTAAAACTCAGGAATGAAAAAAAGTCACACATAGGATGGCATGAAAGCCATAGATTTTAAATAGGGTTTTTTTTTTTTTTTTTTTATCTCTTTATTGGCTCAGCCTTGTCTATCATCTAAATGGCAACTTGAAAAAGAAAGAATCATCATCAAAAGGATTACTTCTGTATAATGAGTTTCTTATACACATTAGTTCTAATCTTTACGATAACCCCAAAGGTGACTTGTTATTGTCATTTTAAAGTGGAGAAAATGCAGGTTGAGAGGGGTTTAGTGACCTATTTGTACATAGAGAGCAGGTGTCTATGCTGAGATTCAATACAGGTCTCTGACTCCCATGGTCTGGGCCTTTCTTGTGTGACATAGATGCCAGTTGTCCATGTAGTCATCTTCTTGTGCACATATTCTTCATGTTTTTGCCCAAGGCCAGCCGAGATCCACAGACCTAAGCTCTTCTTGAAATTGTCTAATAGAATTGATTTTGACAGAAGGATGAGTGAGTAATGTAGGCTTTATTATGGGTAACATGGAGGAAGGGTTTACTTTGCATATCCCACATCAAACAACTTGAAAATCTCTAGTGAACATTCTGGTCTGCAAAGTGCCTTCTTAGAATGCCACCTCGCCAGGGGTTCTTCTCTTTGCCTCTTCCATTGCGCTCTACCCATCTTCTTTGGCTACTCTCTACCATTCCTGGATACCCCCTACCCCTGAGACCTTCTCTCTCAATCTTTAAATTGTTGTTGGTTTTAGATGTTGTTGAGTCTATTCCAACTCACAGCAACTCTGTATACAATAGAACAAAACACTGCCCAGTCCTGCACCATCCTCACAATCGTTGCTATGTTTGAGCCCCCTTTGCAGCCACTGTGTTAATCCATTTTGTAGAGGGTCTTTCTCCTTTTCCCTGATCTTCTACTTTACCAAGAATTATGTCATTCTCCAAGGAATTATTTATACTTTTAAAATTACTTATACATTTATTATGCAGGCAAAATATAGTTTTGTCCCAGCTCATGAAACTAAACTGGCATTTCAAAGTCCAGCGACAAGCTTAGCACCAAAAAGTTTGCTCTCCTTAATAACAGTGCCCTCCTTAATAATAGATTATGTAGCAACTGAGAATAATTCATTACATATTTTCTATTAGAATAAAACACACCTGTGTCTTAGCTTTTTAGGCACTTAGTTCTGAAAGAATATTCTTCAAAGGGACTTTATCAAGGATGCAGGGGACAGTGTCTTAATCAACATCTCTTTCTCATAGCTAGCTACCCCTGTTTATGACTGAGTCCAGGGTACCATAGCAAAACTGAGAACATGCTAGTTTGTACAGGGCCAACACTAGATAGTTAAAGAACAGATTTAAACAAAGTTAAAGATGCAGGGAGATATGAAGTTAAGAATGAGAAAAGAAATAAAAGAGAGAGAAATAACTTACCTAGTGACACAATGCTAGAAATGAATTTGGTACCCCTTTTTCAGTTTTGTCCCATAAACTCCATTGTACACTGCAATAGGAAATTACATTCCAAATTTACATATTAAATGAGCAATGTTGAATTTATTCACATGATAATAGAATGCAAATACCTATAAAGAGAAAGATGAGAGACTATAAAGTGGAAACCAAGTATTCTTCAGCTTTAATATCACAAAGGTTTGGACTTATGGTGGTATATATTGATTCATATGATTAAGTAGTAGGGCTTTTTATCAGTTCAGCTTTTATGTACCCTTTTTAGAAAATGTGAGGAAAGAAGTATATTAATGGCTCAACAAATATAATTTGTTTGAAGTTTTGGTTATGGAGTGAAAATTGGGAAACATTTTACAAAATCCTTTGAAGCCCTGGGTTTGGAAGCTTTCAGTGAGTCATTTGCTTGCACACCAGTATGCTTTCTGCATAGATTTTCTTTTAAGTTACTAAGGCCTTTGCTTTTTTGCTTTTTGGCTTAAACAGTTGATGTTATGTGGTTATTGGAGCCTTGAACTCAATTGTCAGCCAGTGCAACTCTTTCAGGAGAGGATGTCAAATCTGCCAGGTCTTCAAAATTGCCTACACTGTCATAGCTTTAATGAGTGCATGCTTTAAGAGTGAATGGGAGGCTAAAAATAAATGCCTTTCTTATGTTCACTGACTCCTTATAAAGTGCTCTGAAATGAATATGAAAAAATGTAATTTTTTTCTTCCAATAAGACAGTTGCAAGAATGGGTTTAATAATGTATAATTTCTTTTGTTGGAAGAATAAGCTTTCTCTTAATATACTATATCACTGGGGGTGAAAAGACATGGATATAGTGACAAAAGTATGCTATGAAAAAGACCCCATAGCCATTTTCAATTTCCTTTGTAAAACTGAAGGAAGAGAAAAGTGCTTTCCAATGAAGCAGCTTAGTACCCTAACAGTTTGAAGTGGGAGCCATTAGGACACAGGAAATGAAGATGTGAATATAATGGAACCTAAGGCCTCCCCTCCAGCTTCTGCTGTGTGGAAAGTTTGAAATTTGGTTATGGATGATGCATGAATTTGGGATTTGTATTATATGCTAGGAAAGCCAGATGTAAGCACACAGCAGAACTTTGTCCTGTCAGCCTTGGTTGGATGACTTTCTCAAAACAGTATGGAATTTTTTTGTTTGTTTCCTTGTTGAGCTACTAAGGAGCCCTGGTGATGCAGTAGTTTAGCACTTAACTGCTAAAAGAAAGGTTGGCAGTTTGAACCCATCAGCCACTCTGTGGGAGAAGTGGCAGTCTGCTTCCCTAAAGATTATTGCCTTGGAAACTCTATGGGGCAGTCTTACTCTGACCTATGAGGGTCACTATGAGTTGCAATTAACTTGATGGCAAGGGTTTCTGGTTTTGTTGCCAATGAGATGGTCACTTATGTTTCTTCATGGAAAATTCCAAAATAAGTTATTTTTCTGAACTCCAACAAATAACTGCCCAACTGTGTCAATCCATCTCATTGAGGGTCTTCTGCTTTTCTGATGACCATCTACTTTACGAGGCATGATATACGTTGCCAGGGTCTGGTCCCTGCTGACAACATGACCGAAGTATAAGAGATGAAGTCTTGCCATCCTTACTTCTAAGGAGAATTCTGGCTGTACTTTATCCAGGGCAGATTTGTTTGTTCTGTGGCAGTCCATGGTGTATTTAACATTCTTCACCAACAACGTAATTCAAATGTATCAATTCTTCTTTAGTCTTCCTTATTCATTGTCTAACTTTCACATGCATATTAGGCAATTGGAAATACCATGGGTTGGGTCGGGTTCCCCTTAGTCTTCAAAGTGACATCTTCGCTTTTCAACACTTTGAAGAGATCTTTTGCAGCAGATTTGCCCAGTGTAATACATCATTTGATTTCTTGACTTCTGCTTCCATGGGTGTTGATTGTGGATCCAAGTAAAATGAAATCCTTGACAACTTCAATCTTTTCTCTGTTTATCATGATGTTACTTATTGGTACAAACTTACTCACTGCCATCAAGTCAATTCCAACTCATAACAACTTCCTTTTGGACTTCTAAAGCTGTAAATCTTTACAGAAGCAGACTGCCTCATCTTTCTTCCATAGGGCTGCTGATTGGTTTGAACCACCAACGTTTTGGTTAGCAACCAAATGCCTTAACCACTACACCACCAGAGTCAAACAATGGTCTAGATAAATTAGTGATACTGTGCAAAGACACTTGACTGTATGGATCATAGTAAATTATGGATAACATTGTAAACAATGGGAATTCCAGAACACTTAATTGTCTTCATGAGGAGCTCTGGTGGTGTAATCCCTAAGGCATTTGACTACTAACCAGAAAGTTGGCAGTTCAAACCCACCAGCCACTCCATGGAAGAAAGACTGGGCAATCTACTTCTGTAAAGATTTACTGACTCAGAAACCCAAAGGAGGTTGCTATGAGTCTGCACCGACTAGATGGTAGTGAGGTTTTGTTTTTTTTTTTTCTTTTTTGGTGTAATTGTCCTTATGAGGAATCTATACATAGACCAAGGGGCAGTCCATTGAACAGAACAATGGGATACTGCATGGCTCAAAATCAGGAAAGCTGTGTGTCAGAGTTGTATCCTTTTACCATATTAATTCAATCCGTATGCTGAGCAAATAATCAGAGAAACTGGACTATATGAAGAAGAATGTGGCATCAGTATTCAAGGAGGACTCATCAACAACCTGCAATATACAGGTGACCCAACCTTTGTTGCTGAAAGTAAAGAGGATTTGTAGCACTTAACTGATGAATATCAAAGACTGCAGTCTTCAGTATGTATCACACCTCAAAATAAAACAAAAATCCTAACAACTGGACCAATAAACAACATCATGGTAAACAGAGAAAAGATTGAAGTTATCAAAGATTTCATCTTACTTTTATCCACAATCAATGTCCAGGGAAGCAGCACTCAAGAAGTCAAATGACATATTGCATTGGGCAAATCTGCTGCAAATTATCTCTTAAAATGTTAAAAAGCAGCTGAGAGGGTAAGATGGCAGAATAGGCAGAAAAACTATGCAGATCCTCTTCAACAAAGAAAAGATAAACCAATTGACAAAGATACAGAAGATAATCCTGGAGCCTTAAGCTTTGAAAGGAAGGATACAAAAATGGACTAAACTCTAACTAGTTGAAGAACCTGCATGAAAATACTGAATAAGGAGACACAAATGGAGCTGCAGACTATTAGCGATCCTGATGACACAGGTAGTTTGGATATTTCCAAGTGGTGTTAGGACCTGAGAATTAACCTAAAACTCAGCCCTGCTCGCCAAGGGCTGCAAAGAGGACTACACTGGTAGTTGATGACTAAAAAGGGAAACAGCAAAGAAGGAGACAAACTGAGCTGTGGAATTTTGGCTGTCCAGAAGGTGAAGCCATTTTGAATGTTTACAGGTGGTTCCACTATTTTGGATATTTAAAGAGACAGCGTTCTCTCAGATTCTAGGGACCTAAGAATAAGCTGCACTTGCTGAAGACAGAATGGACATACTGGAGGCTAAAGAGTGGAAATGTGTGATTTTCCCCTTGTTACTCTTTTACCCAACACCCTCTTGAGGAATGGAGGTGTGGCCATCCCTCACTCTCACCCACTTCAGCGTTGGTAGGAATTCCATCCCAGTCTATGTGTTCTGATGGAGCCTGAGTGCCCTGCCCCACCCTCCCTAAATTTTTTTGTTTGTTTCTTGTTTTCTTTTGCCTTTTTTTAAATTATTCCTTTTTATTTTTCCTTCTTTGTTTTTATTTTTATTCTTTCTTCTTCCCTTCCCAGGTTCTAGTTTTTTGGCTTTTGCTCTCTTTTTCCTGGTTACCATTTCTTTTCTTTCTTGTGGTTCTTTCCATCCCTTCTTTTCCTTTATGCACTTTTCCCACTTTTTTCATTCATTATTTTCTTGCTCTACCTCTTTTCTCTTATTCCCCACTCTCCAGATATTCTGGGTGTTTTTTTTCCTTCTGTTTTTCTATTCATATTTCTTTTGTCTTTTTAAAGTATGTCTTTAAATATTTTGTCTCATTTATT
>NW_006921619.1:1722882-1732262 GCF_000298275.1 Orycteropus afer afer
TCAAGGCTCAGGGGTCCAGGATTATCTTCTGTGTCTGTGTTAATTGGTTTCCCTTTTCTTTGTTGAAGAGGGTCTGTGCAGTCTTTCTGCCTAGTCTGCCATCCTGCCAGAACTCCCCTGCCTGTCCTCTTTTTTTAAATTTTTTTCCTTTCTCTTTTTGGTGATTGTTCCTGTGTGTTTATGCAGTGTGTCTTTTTTGTTCTCTTGCTTTTACTTTTCTGGTGGTTTTTCAATTGTTGTTTTTCTCTAATTGAGTGAGAGACAGCAACCATGCCCATATGACCCAGCAACACCTGCACCTCCTACAGTACCACCTACTGAGTGAGGGTCACTATATGCTTCTGCACCAACTGGCCATTGATACATGACAGCCAATACAAGCCTATTTCACCCTTAACTGCTCTTCTCAAACAGTTAACAGAGATCTGTGGCAGCCACTCTCATTCTCTCACACCCCCAGGAGACAGACGGTAACTGCATAAGTGCTGCCAACTAGCAAACAGAGGAGCACATTATAATACTTAATCAGCTACATCCATAAAAACAAAATGAAAATTTTGGGCAAATCACTCCAACAATTGATCACCAATTAATTATAAATACAACAATGTCACAATGTCTCGGAGACAACAGACCATCACAGTCCACACAATGAAGCAAGATAAAGCAGTACAAACAAGGGACCAGGATATAGACCCAGAACACATCCCTGAGAAAGAAGCAGCACTGGAGCTCCCTGATAAGTAATTTAAAATAATTATATTTAGGTACCTTCAATGGGTTGAGAGACAGATCAAGGAAAACACTGACAAAATGGAGGAAAACACAGAAAAAAGCCTAAAATAATTTTGGAAGACAATACCAGAACAAAATGACAAAATTAATGAAAAGTTAGAAATAATACAAAATCTAAACATAGAAATCCAGAAGACTAATACTAAATTTTCAGAAATGATGACATATTGAAAAGGCAAAGGAGTAGAATTGAATCAATGGAAGACAGAATTAGTGGGATTGAAGACAAATACATGAATACTTCTTTGGAAAGGGATCAATCAGAAGAATAGATCAAAACAAAATGAAGGAAGCCTAAGATTCATGTGGGATACTATCAAAAAGAACAACCTATGTGTAACTGGAATTCCAGAACAGGAAGAGAAAAATAAAACCACTGAGAAAATATGGAAGATTTGTTGAAAGAGAATTTCCCTATGATAAAAGATGAGAATGTATCCATTCAAGAAGTCCAACAAATACCAAACAGGAGAGACCTCAAAAGAAAATCACCAAGACATATCATCATCAAACTCATCCAAACCAAAAACAAAGAAAGAATCCTGAAAGCAGGACAGTAAAAACAAAAAGTTACCTCCAAAGAGCAACCAAAAAGACTAAGCTCTGATTTCTCAGCAGAAACCATGTAGGCGAGAACTCTGTGGGATGATATATATAAAACCCTGAAACAGAAATATTTTCAACCAAGAATTATATACCCAGCAAAATTGTCTCTCCAATATGATAGTGAAATTAGGATGTTTCCAGATAAGCAGAAATTAAGGGAATTTGTTAAAACCAGACCAGCCCTACAAGAGATGCTAAAGGGTGTCCTTTGAACAGAGAAACAATAATAGAAAACAACCGACCATTAATACACAAGAGGACATAACCCAGAACATGGACATATCCAAAGTAAAATAAGCTTACAGGATTATAAGCAGGGAAGCAGAGACATCAATTGGCAAATGAGGACAGCTATAAATCAAAAAGAGGGAAAATACTGTGTAGTTGCAGAACTTCTAAATGGTGAGAAGTCAAGAGAATTTCAAGGTTGAATGGGCTGTTTTAACTTGAGGTGAAAATTATAAATCACAGGGTAACCTCAAAGAAAAATGATAAACCTTCACATCACAATAGAAAAGAAGACAAGCACAAATACTTAGCAAATACTAAAACAATACCTATGAAGGAAGGGATAACATGATTCATAAACAAAATGAGCTGAGGATGGAAAATTGTATGGAACAAAGAAATCAGCAACACTGAAAAAACACATAACAAAATGAAAGCCACAAATTCATACTTGTCAATAATTACACTAAATGTAAATGGATTAAATACAGCACTCAAGAGATGGAGAGTTGTGGACTGGATAAGAGGACACAGCCCATCCATATGCTGTCTACAAGAGACACACTCTAGAGACAAAGACAAAAATAGACTATAAAATCAAAGGTTGGAAAAAGATATATCAAGCAAATGGCAACCGAAAGAAGAGCAGGAGTGGCAATATTAATTTCTGATAAAATTCACTTTTAAGACAAAAACCACCATAAGAGAAAAGAAGGACATAATATAATGATTAAAGGATCAATTGAACAAGAGAACATAACCATAATAAATATCTATGGACCCAATGAAAGAACTGCAAAATATATAAATCAGACTATAACAGAATTGAAAAGACAAATAGACAATCCCACAGTCATACTAGAAGACTTTAATATACAACTTTCAATGAAAGATGGAACAACTGGAAACTCAACAAAGACACAAAAGGACTAAACAATACAATCCACCAACTTGACCTTATAGCCATCTACAGAGCACTTCTCCCAACAGCACATTATACATTATACATTCATTTCCAGTGCACATGGAATATTCTCCAGGATAGACCACAGATTAGGCCATAAAGCAAGCCTTAATAAACCCCTCCTTGGGTTTCCAAGACAGTATCACTGCAGAAGTAGATTGCCCAATCTTCCTTCTGAGGAGTGGCTGGTGGGTTTGAACCTATAGCCTTCTGGTTAGCAGTCAAATGTCTTAGGCACTATGCCACCAGAGCTCCCTTAATAAATTTTAAAATACTGAAATACTGCAAAGTATCTTCTCAGATCACAGTGCTGTAAAATTAGAAATCAAAATAAATTTTTATGTGCTTCAAAAGACTTCTCCAAAAGAGTCAAAAGAGAACCTACAGATTCGGAAAAAATATTTTGCAATGACATATTTGACAAGGGACTTATCTGTAAAATTTATGGAAAAATCCAACATCTCAACACCAAAAAGTCAATCTAATTAAAAAATGGGCAGAAGACATGAATAAACACTTCACCAAAAGAGGATATTCAGGTTGTCAACAAACACATGAAGAAATGTTCACAATCATTAGCCATTAGAGAGATGCAGATCAAAACAACAATGAGATGCCATCTCACTCCAGCACTAATAGCAAAGTCCAATAAGACAGAAAATACCAAATGCTGGCGAGGATATAGAGGATTGGGACTCTCATACACTGCTGGTGGGACTGCAAAATGATGCAACCACTGTGGAAAGCAGTATGGTGATTCCTTAAAAAGTTGGAATTAGAAATTCCATTTTACCCCAAAATCCCATTACTAGGTATATATCTGCTTGAACAATTTCTCTTAGAGAGATCAGCACGAGGCTGGTCCCCATGAGGTGGAGGTTAAAGATGTCCCAAACGTCCAAACTACCATGCCACTCCATCATTTCAGACATTAACTCCTCCTCCTCCTCCCAGTAATTTCCCCAGTCTTAGGGTTCTGTATTTCACTGTAATGCCTCACAGAATTCACAGACACCCAAGGGTTCGTCTCACGTAGTAGTGGTGGAGGCTGGCAGGCTGGCGAGTCCCGGGTCCATGAGTAGGTCTGGCGGATCCTCCCAACTCTCAGGGTTTAATAAACCTCGATCAGCAGATCAGATGATGGCTGCTGTCCCAAATCCAGGGGTGAGATGAGGATGATCCAAGACACAAAGTCGGAGCAAGAGGAGAGCAAATCTTCCCAGGAGATTCGTAGGTATACCCTCAGGGAAGCTAAACGTAGTGATTTGAATTATACCACCCAGCAAGGCATGACTCAAGATACGTTCCACCTGTGTTGCCCCAACAGAATTAACCTAAATCCCATCACAGAGTCGATTGCCAGTTATTATAAGGAATGACTACTACCAGCTGCCCAGCCAAGTTGATACCTGCCCTTAACTACCACACCACCCCAAATAGGCATGGATAATGGGATTTACAAAACATCACAGAATGGAGGACAATGGCTAGAAGGGCTACATCAAGCAATTCACTGCAATATCCTAAAGAAATGAGAGCCAGGGCAAGAACAGACATATGCACAACCATATTCATCACAGCACTATTTACAATAGCAAAAAGGTGGAAACAACCTAGGTGCTCATCAATAGAAGAATGGATAACCAAACTATGGTACATACACACAATGGAATACTATGCAACCCTGGAGAATAATGTAGAATCTGCAAAACACTGGATAACATGCATGAACTTGGAGGACATTATGCTAAGTGACATATCTCAATCACAGAAGGACAAATATTTACTACTCTGCTATTGTGAAAGTCAAGGTAAGGTTTATATATGGAAGGACACTTTTTTGTTGGTACTAGGGTGGGAGGGAGGGGAAGGAACACTACTAGACAGGTAGAGACAAGTATTGGTTTGGGTGAAGGGAAGGGCAATGCACCAAATATGAGTGATCAACACAGTGGCATTGAGGAAGAAGAAGGCATAGAGAGGTGCATGGGAGATACAGACAACAAAAATGAACCTTTTTGCGCATACAGTACTGCCTTGTCAGTGATGGCAAACATTGATCCTATGGGTGGATAGATGCGTGGATAGGCTGAACTATCAGGGTATGTCTAGGCAGGGGGAGTGTGCCCATGACCATGTATAGGGTTGGCAGGTGATGTTTCTACTAGCATGTTTGTATGTTCTGTAAGAATGTCCAGGTATATATAGAATTGACAAGGGACAAGGTTGTGGTGACTTTTGGGCCACAGCCAGCTATCTGGAGGGAGAGAATAGTTGGACCTATCTGCTTGGGACCATAGTTGCAGGGGATATGAAGTTCAATTGGCATAACATACTACACAAAATCATTGTTCCACATCGTATGTTCACGAGTAGTGAGTAGGATCTTAAAAGCTTGCAAGTGGCCATCTAGATACAACAATGGGTCTCTCCTCATCCAGAACAGAGAAGAATTAAGAATACCAAAGACACATGGAAACACTTAGTCCAAGGAACTGGTAGACCATGTGATCCTCAGCCTATATGACCATGAGATCAGAAGAACTATGTGGTGCCTGGCTACCACTCTCAACCACTCAGAGGATGATCTATGTAGGAGATCCTGGATAGAGTGGGAGAACAATGTAGAACAAAACTCAAAATTATATATATATTAAAAAAAAAGACAAGCCTTGCTGATTTGATAGAGGTTGGTGAAACCCCTGAGACTATGGCTCCAAGCTGTCCTTCAGGTTTGGAATTGAACTCCTGTAGCTGCCAGCCAAATAAAAGGCCAGCATATAGGCTGAACATTTGCATCAGGTAGATACACTCCTTGAAGAGATTAATCGTGGAAGAACAGAAGGGCTGTATATGTACAGGGAGACTGCTCGGGGGTCAGGAGTGCATGGGAGGGAAGGACACAGGGAAGAGGTAACTATGGGGAGGAAGTAGGAAGAGACCTGTTACATTGTGGGAAATTGCAGTCAATGTCATGAGACAACATGTGTATGAACTGCTGTATGGAAAATGAATTGCTCTGTAAACTTTCACCCAAATCACAATAAATTTTTTTTCAAAAAAAGATTAAAAAGTGGAGATATCACTTTGAGGACTAAGGTGCACTTGACCAAGGCCATAGTATGTGAAAGCTGGACAATAAATAAGGAAGAGAAAATAAATAAAGTAGCAAAGAAGAATTGATGCATTCAAATTAAGGTGTTGACAAAGAATATTGAATGTATCATGGACTGTTAGAAGAATGAATCAATCTAGTTGGAAGAAGTACAACCATAATGCTCATTGGAAATGAAGATGGCAAAACTTCACCTCACATAGCATGGGCATGTTATTAGGAGGGACTAGTTTCTGGAGAAGGACATCATGCTTGGTAAAGTAGAGGGACAGCAAAAAAGAGGAAGAGCTCCAAGGAGATAGATTTACAATTAATGGGCTGAAACATGGCAATGATTATAAGGATGCAACAGGACCAGGCAGTGTTTTATTCTGTTGTACACAAGGATGCAGTGAGTCAAAACTGACTCAATGATACCTGGCAACAAAAACAATGTGCTTTGCAGACATAGGGTCTCTAATGTCAAAGACTTTTATAAGTGTGTGATAAGCCCTGTAATAGAGGGAAATGCCCAAAGATAAGGGATCACATAGGAGAGAAGTATGTGGAAGTATGTGGAGAAAACCAGAAGCCAAGGGAGTAGAATGTTTCAAGAAGAAAGAATGACAGTTTCAAATATTACAGAGGAATACAGTAAAAAAGTTGGACTTTGCAACATCGAGGTTGTTCATGATGTTAGCAGGAGCAATTTTACTGAGGCAGTGGGGACATAGTTATAATTATTTTAGCGAAGATTGACTTGGAAGTGAGGAATTAAGGAGATAGGTGAATCATTTTAGATGTAAATATACAATAGCTGGTGTGGTAAAGGTAAGAGATGAAAGATGATTCCATGATTTTGAGTTTTGGGGAAAAAGCATCATTTGCAAATTAGGGAAGTCAGGAGAAAAACCTAACTTTAAGCAAGATTAGTTTTGCCATTGACTGAATTTGAAGAATGAATGGACATTTAGCCCAATGTTTTAAAAAAAAGGTAAAAAATTTGAAATAAATGTTAGGGCTAGAAACAGGTATGTTAGATTTGTAAAGGATAGGTAGTTTAAGCCAACATCATAGAAGGTTAAAATATAGGGAGAAGAGTACAGGGGACTAAACTTTTAGGAGAAAGAGATAGCAAAGAGAATTAGAGGTCAGTGAAATTATTGGAAAGTGTGGTAGTTCAGTTTGTGTGTCAACTTGTCTGGTCCTGGTTGAATGGCTGGACAGCTGGATGTAGTATTCCCCATTATGAGACTGGTAATCAACTCCATGGTAGAATCTACTGGGAGCAGCTGAGTACCTGCTTTAGGGAATGTGGTCTGCTTCCTGTATATAAGCAGAAGCCTTGGAGAATGGTCTCTAGCTTATGGTATACTTGGACCCTGCATATAGCCATGTCATTGTTCAGCAGCCTGCCATGCTCTGCTGACCTTGGGACTTACAATGGGCTTGAATTAATGGCCTGCCGTGTGGTTTGGTAACATCGGAACTGTGCCTTTTATTTTATTTTTATTGTGATTTGGGTGAAAATTTACAGAGCAAATACACTTTTCATACAGCAGATCACATACACTTTGTCTCATGACATTGACCACAGTTTAGCACAATGCAACATCTTCTCTCCCACTTCCTCCCAATAGGTGGGACTGTGCCTTTTTATTTGTCGACCTTGGGCTTGTTAGCCTCAGCAGCCAGTAGTTGCCTGAGTGAAGAGATGCCTCTAGCTTCAGTGGACCAGGGGCAGGAGGCAGAGCTGAAGCCCAAGGTCAAGGGGCTTTCACCCAGCCCCTATAGCCTGGCACTTTGAACTCGGACTTCTAGCCTCCAAACTCTAAGAGATTAAACTCCTGTTTATTAAGGCCGTCCCATTTGTGGTATATTCTTGTCAGAGCAGCACTAGGTAACCAGAATAGAAAGGAATGGTCAAAAAGGCAAATGGAAACCACCAAAGTGAATTTTTATAGCAGCCAAGTAGAGTTTTGTTTTTGTGTTTTAAATCTTTGGTGATTTAACTATCATTTGCTGTAAAGTTAGTATCATTGGTTGCTGTAAAGCAAAATAAGGACTAAGAAAATGCTGTTAATTTTGGTAGCTAATAATTATTGGTAATCTTGGGAAAAGCTGTTCAAACAGCTTGATCAAAACAATAGACATTAGATTGTAAAGGGTTAAGTCATGAATGGGATTTCTTTTTTATTGTTGCAGGAAGGGTGAGAAAAAAACCTTAATATGAGGTTACAGAAAGGCTGAGGGAGAAACATGAGCATGTTTATATGTATAGCTGTGTTCAGAAAGAAAGAAAGCCATCAAAGGTGAAAAATGAGGAATCAAAGAAGGTAGATAATTGATGAAGAAGGTAGTGTGATGTCATGGTCTTCTAGTGCTGTTATAACAGAAATACCATAGTGAATGGCTTAATGAACAGAAATTTATTCTTTGACTGTTCAGGAGGCTAGAAGGCCAAATTCAGAGTGCCAGCTCCATGGTTTGGGTGGAGGCCCCTTGATCTTGGGCTTCAGATCTGACCTACTGGAGCCAGAGACCTCTCCTAACTCAGGCAGCAGCTGACTGTTGAGACTTATGAACCCAAGGTTACTAGGTAAAATGGCACAGTCCCAAGGTTAGCAAGCAACAAGACAGGCCACTGAGATGAAAACTCAACCAAATGTAGGATCCAGATGTGTCAAAAAGCTAGCAACCTTTCACAGAGCTGCTTCTTATATAATAGAAACAGACCACCTCCTGAAAGCCACTAATTAGCTGCTCACAGCAGATCCACCATGGAGATGATCAAAATCCCATCATGTGAAATAACTACATCAGCAGCCCAGCCACTCAAAACCATGGCCCAGCCAAGTGGACAGACAACCTTAACTACCACAAAGGTGAAAAGTCCAAATTCAGAGTGCCAGTTTTAGGGGCTGCATGAAGGCCCCTCAACCTTGGGCTTCAGCCTTATCTCTTCTTCCAGGCCCACTAGAGCTTGAAGCATCTCCTAACTCAGGCAGCTGCTGGCTGCTGAGGATGACAAATCCAAGATCGGTAGGTAAAATGGCACAACCCCAAGATCAGTAGGCAACACGGCCCCCCCAAAAAAAAAAAACATGCCAAAGAGCTAGAGACCTTCCTCAAAGCTTCTCCATACACACTGGAAGCAGGCCACACCCTGAAGGCAACTGCTTAGTTGCTCACAGAAGATTCTACCATAGAGGTGATTACAGTCTCATCATGGGGAATAACTACATCCAGCTGCCAAACCATTCAAATCCATGGGCCAGCTGAGTTGACACACAGCCTTAACTACCACATATGATTTAGCCTCTACCTTAGTGTTTAGGCCAGAATTTAATGAGATAATAAATATAAATCTGAGATATAGTAGGTTTCAATAAATATTGCCTATTATTCTTCTGAAGTCACCTTAAATGAAGAAACCATCTACTAATTGCCTACTCTGTACCAAGCCCATGTTATTTCATTTCACCTTCACAATAGTCCATTGAACTGTTATCAGCAGTATTTTTGTTGTTGTTGTTGTTAAGTACCGTTGAGTCGTTTCCGACTCATAGCGACCCCATGCACAGCAGAACGAAACACTGCCCGATCCCACGCCAGCCCCACAATCCCTGCTATACTTGAGCCCATCATCGCAGCCACTGTGTCAATCCATCTCGTTGAAGGCCTCCCCTTCTT
>NW_006921619.1:1733972-1741818 GCF_000298275.1 Orycteropus afer afer
GTTTTAAACACCAGAGGCTCAGCCTCAAAACTCAAGTCTACATGTCACCACAGTAGGACAAACCGACAGACAAGTTTGTCTTGCTGTTGCAGTATTTTATATATGATAAAACTGTGAGAGATTAAGACCTTGCCTAGAGTCACAGCCAAGTAACTGACAAATCCAATAGATAGTAAAGGCTACTAAACTTTACTATTTTATGAATGCTTTTGTTTTCACATAGGAGCAACAAAGGTGATGGAAGAACTTGGAGAAACCCTAATTGAACAATCTTTTTGTTCCTTTTAAAGCTAGAGCTGAGGTATCTGCTGAGAGTGAGGACGTCCTGGAAAAGAGACAAGTTGAGGAGAATTGAAATATTAGCTGTAAAAAGTTAGGGCATGATAAAGAGATGAAGAAAATGAAGAGTTTTGGGTAGCATGGATTTTTAATGAACCTTGTTATACAAGGATTTCTTAAAATGAAGTCTCTGTTCCTGCAACAGAATCTCCTAAGTCAGAGATCAGATAGTTTTTTCTGTGAAGGGTCAGACAATAACTATGTTGGGCTGGTAGGTCATATAAGGAGTTCTGGTGGCATGGTACCTAAGGCATTTGACTGCTAACCAGAAGGTTGGCGGTTCAAACCCACCAGCCACTCTGCGGAAGGAAGACTGGGCAATCTACTTCCATAAAGATTTCCTGCCTTGGAAACTCAAAGGTGGTTGCTAAGAGTCAGAATCAACTTGATGGCTGTGAGTTTGGTTTGGTGGTTTTGGGTCATATGGTCTCTGCATTTGTAACACAAAAGCAGCCATAAATAAAAATAAACAAATGAGTTTGGCTAAGTTCCAATGTAAGTTCATTAATGGACTCTGAAATTTGAGTACTTACTTATCATAAAATATTCTTTTATTTCTATTTTTTCCTGAGCTATTTAAAAATTCCATTATTAGCTCGAGGGCAGTACAAAAATAAGCAGTAAGCAAGATTTGACCTACAAGCTATAGTTTGTGCTGCCTCCTTTGTTGTTGTTGCTATGTGCCGTCGAGTCAGACCTGACTCATAGCGACCCCTCCTTGAGTTTCCGAGGCAGTATCACTGCAGAAGTAGATTGCCCCATCTTCCTTCCAAGGAGTGGCTGGTGGGTTTGAACCGCCAGCCTTCTGGTTAGCAGTCAAGTGCCTTAGGCACTTATAAAAATGCAGATTCCTGGATTTCACTCTAAATTGACTCAATAAGAATAAATGGATGTGAGATCCAGGACTCTGCATTTTCAGAAAGCTGCCTAGGTGATTTTTATGCTACTCTAAGACTACTACTTAAAGGTAGAACTTGTGAGTGGAGAATGATTATACATGATTTCCTGAAAAATGTAAATTCGCTAGATCTCAAATCACTGAGCTTGCAATCCTAAGAGGCAGAGAGGACTGGGAGCTAAGGAGGACCAACAGTGGTCTGGGCTTGTCCTGAAAGGAATGGCAGAGGATGCAGGGATGGCAGTTTTTTTGTTTTGTTTTTTTAACTTTTTATTGTGACTTGGGTGAAAGTTTACAGGGTAGGTTTCCCATTCAACATTTCGTACACGTTTTGTTTCATGACATCGACTGGAATTCTTATAATGTAACGTCTCTCTTCCCACTTCCTCCCTGTGATTACCTTTTCCCTGTGTCCTTTCCTACTCATTCCTGCCCTCTGAGCTATGTCCCTGTGCAAAAGCTGCACTTCTGATCTTTCATGGTTGATTGTTGCAATGAGTTTACCTACATGGTGTAGGCTCATAGGCTTGTCTATTGTTTGGCTGAAAGTTAAGCCATGAAGTGAGTTCAGTTCCAGGCCTGAAGGGGGACTGGTGCCCATAGTCTTAGAGGTTTCACCAGTCTCTATCAGACTAGTGAACCTGGACTTTTTTATGCTTTTGAGTTTTGTTCCACACTTTTCTTCCAGTCTATCCAGGATCTCCAATTTTAATCCCTTTCCGAGTGGTTGGCAGTGGTAGCCAGATACCATCTGGTTCTTCTGGTCTTCAGGTCATATAGGCTGAGGTTCCCATGGTCCACTAGTCCCTTGGACTAATTGTTTCCATGCTTATTTGATTTTCTTTACTCTTCTTTATTCCAGACGAGGAGCAACCAATAGTTGTATCTTAGATGTCTGTCACAAGATTTTAAGACCCCATACCACTGTCAACCACTTGGAAAGGGATCAGTGCAGGAGATCCTAGATAAAGTGGGAGAACAATGTGGAACAAAACTCAAAGTCACAAAGAAAGACCAGGTTTACAGGTTTGGTAGAGCCTGGTGAGACCCCTGAGACTATCCTTAACTACCCTTCAGGTCTGGAAATGCACTCACTCTTGTGGCTTCCAGCTTAACAACAGACAGGCATATAGGGTTAACATTTATATCAGGTACATACACTCTTTAGAGTGATCAGTCAATCGTGGGAAAACAGAGGGCAGTGTTTGCAAGGGGGATAGCTCAGGGGGCAGGAATGCATAGGAAAGAAGGGCACAGTTCAGAAGTAACTACATGGAGGAAGTTAGAAGAGAGTTGTTACATTGTGGGGAATTGCAGTCAATGTCATGAAACAAAATGTGTATGCACTGCTGTATGGAAAATGAATTTGCTCTGTAAACGTTTATCTAAATCACAATTAAAAAAAAAAAAAATTTTAAGACCCCAAGTTGCTCACCAGAATAGCATGTACAACAATATTTTTGTGTACTATTTTATGACAATTGAACTTGATGTCCCTGTGACCATGGTCCCAAACCCATTGGCCCAGCAACTCACTCCCTCAAGGTACTTGCTTGTGGTTAAGAAATTATCATAACTTTGCCACCTTTTAACTCTATTATCTATATGGACATTTTTATAACACAAATACATATGTAAAAATGCCATGTGTCAAACCTATATATGGTCATGAGTATATTCCCTTTCACCTACCCCCACCTGATCATCTTGCCTATCTACCTAAATATCCACCTGTAGATTAATGTTTGTTATTACTGACAATGCAGTATTGTGTATGTAATACTATTTACCTTTGTTGTCTGTACCTCTTGTGCACCTCTCCATATCTTCCTTTTCCTTAGTGATATTGTGCTGATCACATGATTTTGTTATATTGCCTCTCTTGTCACCCAAATCAATATGTGTTTCTTAGTTACCTAGAAATTTCCCCCGTCTCCTCTCCTATCCCTGGTAACCAACAAGCTAGTGATACAAAATACCAGCAGTCATTACAGAAGCAACAGAAGAGAGACATAGAGCAATCCCTCATAGACAGCCAGACACTGTGTGAGAGAGATCCACTGGATCTGCCAACTCAGGACTGTAGTATTGGGGGACACCAGACTCAATTGGCACAACAAAATACATAAAAATCTTGTTCTACAACCTACTATGGTGTGTAGTGACTGGGGTCTTAAACACTTTTGAGCAGCCATCTAAGATGCAGCTAATGGCCTCCTATTGTTGGAACCAAAGAAGAGTGAAGAAAACCAAACCAAAGGTATTTGGAAACAATCAGCCCTAGGACATGATGGACTCAAGACCAAAAGAACTAATGGTGCCCAGCTACCAATGCCAACCACTCGGGAATAGATCAAAACTGGAGATCCTGGATAGAGTGGGAGGAAAAACATGGAACAAAATCCAAAAACACAATAATGACCAGAATTACTGATTGGATGGAGTCTGGTGGGACCCCCCCCAAGACTATGACCCTGGGATATGCTTTGGGCCTGGTATAAAACTTACTCCGAGGACTGTCTCTCAGCCCAATGGTAAATAAGAGTTACATCCAGAACACTCAACCCAGGGCGATGGACTTACCTTACTCTATAGAGATACATCCCTTGGAACAATCAGCCATGGGGCACCAAATGGGCAAGAGTCACACGGAGGAAAAGCTGGACAGACAGGAGTGCATAACTAAGAAGGGCACAGGGAGGGGGAGTGGTTACTAGGAAGGAAGAGGAAGAGAGTGGGTTAGGGCTGGGGATGGTAATTGGGGAGTGAAACCAAATGTACTCAAAATGTTGAATGTAAAACAAATTTTGCTCTGTAAATTTGCACCTAAAGCACAATAATATATACATATATACATATACATATACATACACACACACACACACACACACACACATATATATGAACTAGAAGCTCTGGTAGCATAGTGCCTAAGGCACTTGACTGCTAACCAGAAGGCTGATGATTCAAACCCACCAGCTACTCCTCCGAAGGAAGATGGGGCAATCTACTTCTATAGTGATACTGCCTCAGAAACCCAAGGAGAGGGCGCTATGAGTTGGGTCCAACAACAAAAACATATAGGAACTATCAGTAGTTAAACTATAAATAAATAAATAAGTCTGCTTCAAATGTAATCCTTTCCTTGACTTTATAGTAGTGGACTCATACAATATTTGCCCTTCTGTGATTGACTTATTTCACTCAGCATAATGTTATTCAAGTTCATCCATGTTACGAGGTGTTTCATGGATTCTTCTTTTTTTAATGTTGCATAGCTTCCATTGTATGTATGTACTATAGTTTGGTAATCCATTCATCTGTTGATGGGCACTTAATCTGTTTACATGTCTTTGTTGTTATAAATAGTGATGTGATGAACATGAGTATGCAATATTCACATTCCCACTCACTTCTTTAGGATATATACCTATTAGTGGGATGGCTGAATCAAACAGTATTTCTATTGCCAACTTTTGGAGAAAGTGCCATACTGTTTTCCACAGTGGCTGTACCATTGTACAGTCCCACCAGCAGTGTATGAGAGTTACAACCTCTCTTCCCCCTTGCTAGCATTTATTTTCTATCCTGTTGAACTTTGCTATTATTGCTGGAGTGAGATGGTATCTCATTGTTGTTTTGATTTGTATCTCTCTAGTAGCTAATAATTATGAGCATTTCTTCATGGGTTTGTTAGCTACCTGAATATCTTCTTTGGTGAAGTGTCCTTTCATGTTCTCTGCTCATTTTTTATCTGGATTGTTATTGTTTTTGATGTTAAGGTGTTGAAGTTTTCTATAAATTTCAGAAATAAGTCCTTTGTTGGATATGTCATTGCCAAATATATATATATTTTTCCAATCCAAGTTGGTTGTCTTTTTACTTGTTTGGAGAAGTCTTTTGATGCACATAAGAATTTAATTTTTAGAAGGTACCAGTCATCTAGTTTATCTTCTGCTGTTTGTGCATTTTTGGTTATGTTTGATAGTCTACTTATGCCATAGATTAAGGCCACAAGTTTCCCCCTATTTTTCTTTGATGATCTTTATGCTTTTAGGTTTTACATTTAGGTCTTTGATCCATCTTGAGTTAGTTTCTGTATATGGTGTGAGGTATATGGGTCTTGTTTCATTTTTCTACAAGTAGATATCCAGTTTTGCTAGCAATATTTGTTAAAGAGACTCTTTTTTCCCCATTTAATAGGTTTTAGCCCTTTGTCAAAGCCCAGCTACCTGTAGACGAATGGATCTATTTCTGGACTCTCAATTCCATTTCACTGGTCTATGTGTCTATCATTGTACCAACTCCAGACTGTTTTGACTACTGCGGCTATATAGTAGGTTTTGAGATATAGGGGTGTGAGACCTCCTACTTTGTTCTTCTTCAGTAGTGTTTTACTTATCCAAGCTGTATCTCCTCCCCATATAAAATTAGTAATCAGTTGTTCCATGTCCTTAAAAAATGTTGATGGCATATGGATTGGGATTGCACTGAATCTATAGATTGCTTTGCGTAGTTGCCAAAGGGGCAGGGAGGCTGCATCTTCTGACCTCCTCTAACCTCACAAGAGGAAGACAGAATTGCCATCGGTAGCCCAAGCTCTATTCCTGTGAGGCCAGACATGCTGCCTCCCTCCAGCCCTTTCACAAACCTGGACACCAACCGTTCCTCCTGCAGCACATACCACCTCTCTGCTGGGTTCATTAATTCACTGCAGTGGCCACACAGAGTTCACAGACTATGAGCACCTGACTACAATTCAAGTTCAGAAATGCACTCAGTCTCTTGCAGCTGGCCATCTCACTCAGCAGCCAGCAGTCTCAGTAGCACATCACTCTCTCAGTAATGCATGTCTCTTGCATCTCTCTCTCAGCAGCGTGTGTCTCTCATGTCTCTCAGGAGCATGTTTCTCTCATTAGCATGTCTTTCTCATCCAGCAGTCAGAGAGACTCTCTTCTTCTAGGAGGGCTCCTTTTGAGCCTGGCAGAGTGGCCAAACTAACCAATCCCAACATCAGAATTTGATACACCTGAGAGAGAGAGAACTTTCCAGAAGATTGCTTCATGCCACTCTCAACAGAAATACCCCAGGTGGATAACTTTAACAAGCAGTAGCTACTCAGTTGCTCATGGCAAATTCCACCATGGAATTTACAAATATTTATAGCTAGAAAAGCCACACTACATGATTTGCTACACCACAGTAGTATGACATGTTCAGAATGTTCAGTCTTCCTATCCATGAGCATGGCATGTCCTTCCATTTAGGTAGATCTGTTATGGTTTCTTTCTTTTTTGTTAAAAAAATACTTTTTGTTGAAATATAATTTATGTACAGTGAAATGCACAAATGGGTCAATGCATTTTTTTTTTTTTTTCCAGTGTTCCCTCCCCTCACTTGCCACCCCTGGTAACAAAGAAAGCTTCCTTCCATATATAAACCTTTCCTCAACTTTTTACAATAATGAACTGATACTATATTTGTCCTTCTGTGACTAACTTATTTCACTCACCATAATGTCCTCCAAGTTCATCCACATTATGCACTGTTTTGCAGATTCTACATTATTCTTTAGTGTTGCATAATATTCTGTTGTGTATATGTATCATAGTTTGCTTATCCATTTTTCTGCTGATGGGCACATAGGTTGTTTCCATCTTTTTGCTATTGTAAATAGTGCTGTGATGAACATGGGTGTTCATATATCTGTTCTTGTCCTGGCTCTCCCTTCTTTAGGATATATATCTAGTAATAGGATGGTAGCATAGTGCCTAAGGTACTTGACTGCTAACCAGAAGGCTGGCGGTTCAAACCCACCAGCCACTCCTCAGAAGGAAGATTGGACAATCTACTTCTGTAGGGATACTGCCTTGGAAACCCAAGGAGGGGTCACTATGAGTCGGGTCCAAATCAATGGGACATAACAACAACAACAATGGGATTGCTGGGTCAAATGGTATTCCTAATTCTGGCTTTTAAAGGAATTACCATACTGTTTTCCACAGTGGCTGTATCATTTTACAGTGCCACCAGCAGTGTATAAGAATCCCAATCTCTCCACATCCTTGCTAACATATGTTATTTTCTGTCTTGTTGAGATTTGCCATTGGTGCTGGGTTGAGGTGGTATTTCATTGTTGTTTTGATTTGCATCTCTCTGATGGCTAATGATCACGAGCATTTCTTCATGTATTTGCTGTCCACCTAACTATCCTCTTTGGTGAAGTGTCTATTCATGTCTTCTGCCCATTTTTAAATTGGACTGTTAATCTTTTTGTTGTTGAGGTGTTAAAATTTTCTATACATTTTAGAGATAAGTCCCTTGTTAGATATGTTATTGGTGAATATTTTTTTCCCAATCTGTAGGTTCTCTTTTTACTCTTTTGGAGAAGTCTTTAGAAGCACATAAAAATTTAATTTTCAGAAGGTCCCATTCATCTAATTTATCTTAAGCTGTTTGTGTATTTTGTGTTATGCTTAACTTTCTATTTATGCCATAAATTGTTGTTATTGTTGTTATGTGCCGTCAAGTCAGACCTGACTCATAGCGACCCCTCCTTGGGTTTCCAAGGCAGTATCACTATGGAAGTAGATTGCCCCATCTTCCTTC